>NW_028142220.1:0-123317 GCF_055691185.1 Crinia signifera | reverse complement strand
TCAAAGCGGAAGTGGGTTGGTCCTGGCGCCCTTAAGCCCCCTGCCATGCCCAGGGTTGCCCTGGCAACTGTTGCTGGCCCCCAAAGCGGAAGTGGGCGGGTCCAGGCCCCCTTAAGCCCCCTGCCTTGCCCAGGGTTGCCCTGGCAACTGTTGCTGGTCCCCAAAGCGGAAGTGGGCGGGTCCTGACTCCCTTAAGCCCCCTGCCATGCCCAGGGTTGCCCTGGCAACTGTTGCTGGCCCCCAAAGCGGAAGTGGGCGGGTCCAGGCCCCCTTAAGCCCCCTGCCTTGCCCAGGGTTGCCCTGGAAACTGTTGCTGGTCCCCAAAGCGGAAGTGGGCGGGTCCTGACTCCCTTAAGCCCCTGCCATGCCCAGGGTTGCCCTGGCAACTATTGCTGGCCCCCAAAGCGGAAGTGGGCGGGTCCTGGCGCCCTTAAGCCACCTGCCATGCCCAATGTTGCCCTGGCAACTGTTGCTGGCCCCCAAAGCGGAAGTAAGTGGGTCCTAGCCCCCTGCCATGCCCAGGTTTACCCTGGCAACTGTTGCTGGCCCCCAAAGCGGAAGTGGGCGGGTCCAGGCCCCCTTAAGCTCCCTGCCATGCCCAATGTTGCCCTGGCAACTGTTGCTGGTCCCCAAAGCGGAAGTGGGCGGGTCCAGGCCCCTTTAAGCCTCCTGCCATGCCCATGGTTGCCCTGGCAACTGTTGCTGGCCCCCAAAGCGGAAGTGGGCGGGTCCTGGTGCCCTTAAGCCCCCTGCCATGCCCAATGATGCCCTGGCAACTGTTGCTGGCCCCCAAAGCGGAAGTGGGCGGGTCCAGGCCCCCTTAAGCCCCCTGCCATGCCCATGGTTGCCCTGGAAACTGTTGCTGGCCCCCAAAGCGGAAGTGGGTTGGTCCAGGCGCCCTTAAGCTCCCTGCCATGCCCAATGTTGCCCTGGCAACTGTTGCTGGTCCCCAAAGCGGAAGTGGGCGGGTCCTGACTCCCTTAAGCCCCCTGCCATGCCCAATGTTGCCCTGGCAACTGTTGCTGGCCTTCAAAGCGGAAGTGGGCGGGTTCTGGCGCCCTTAAGCCCCCTGCCATGCCCAGGGTTGCCCTGGCAACTGTTGCTGGCCCCCAAAGCGGAAGTGGGCGGGTCCAGGCAACCTTAAGCCCCCTGCCATGCCCATGGTTGCCCTGGCAACTGTTGCTGGCCCCCAAAGCGGAAGTGGGCGGGTCCAGGCACCCTTAAGCTCCCTGCCATGCCCAATGTTGCCCTGGCAACTGTTGCTGGTCCCCAAAGCAGAAGTGGGCGGGTCCTGACTCCCTTAAGCCCCCTGCCTTGCCCAGGGTTGCCCTGGCAACTGTTGCTGGCCCCCAAAGCGGAAGTGGGTGTGTCCTAGCCCCCTGCCATGCCCAGGTTTACCCTGGCAACTGTTGCTGGCCCCCAAAGCGGAAGTGGGTGGGTCCAGGCGCCCTTAAGCCCCCTGCCATGCCCAGTGTTGCCCTGGCAACTGTTGCTGGCCCCCAAAGCGGAAGTGGGCGGGTCCTGGCGCCCTTAAGCCCCCTGCCATGCCCAGGGTTGCCCTGGCAACTGTTGCTGGCCCCCAAAGCGGAAGTGGGCGGGTCCAGGCCCCCTTAAGCCCCCTGCCATGCCCAGGGTTGCCCTGGCAACTGTTGCTGGCCCCCAAAGCGGAAGTGGGCGGGTCCTGACTCCCTTAAGCCCCCTGCCATGCCCAATGTTGCCCTGGCAACTGTTGCTGGCCCCCAAAGCGGAAGTGGGCGGGTCCTGGCGCCCTTAAGCACCCTGCCATGCCCAGGGTAGCCCTGGCAACTGTTGCTGGCCCCAAAAGCGGAAGTGGGCGGGTCCTGACTCCCTTAAGCCCCCTGCCATGCCCAGGGTAGCCCTGGCAACTGTTGCTGGCCCCCAAAGCGGAAGTGGGCGGGTCCTGGCGCCCTTAAGCCCCCTGCCTTGCCCAGGGTTGCCCTGGCAACTGTTGCTGGCCCCCAAAGCGGAAGTGGGCGGGTCCTGACTCCCTTAAGCCCCCTGCCATGCCCAATGTTGCCCTGGCAACTGTTGCTGGCCCCCAAAGCGGAAGTGGGCGGGTCCAGGCCCCATTAAGCCCCCTGCCATGCACAGGTTTGCCCTGGCAACTGTTGCTGGCCCCAAAAGCGGAAGTGGGCGGGTCCTGACTCCCTTAAGCCCCCTGCCATGCCCAGGGTTGCCCTGGCAACTGTTGCTGGCCCCCAAAGCGGAAGTGGGCGGGTCCTGGCGCCCTTAAGCCCCCTGCCATGCCCAATGATGCCCTGGCAACTGTTGCTGGCCCCCAAAGCGGAAGTGGGCGGGTCCAGGCCCCCTTAAGCCCCCTGCCATGCCCATGGTTGCCCTGGAAACTGTTGCTGGCCCCCAAAGCGGAAGTGGGTTGGTCCAGGCGCCCTTAAGCTCCCTGCCATGCCCAATGTTGCCCTGGCAACTGTTGCTGGTCCCCAAAGCGGAAGTGGGCGGGTCCTGACTCCCTTAAGCCCCTTGCCATGCCCAATGTTGCCCTGGCAACTGTTGCTGGCCCCCAAAGCGGAAGTGGGCGGGTTCTGGCGCCCTTAAGCCCCCTGCCATGCCCAATGTTGCCCTGGCAACTGTTGCTGGGCCCCAAAGCGGAAGTGGGCGGGTCCTGGCGCCCTTAAGCCCCCTGCCATGCCCAGGGTAGCCCTGGCAACTGTTGCTGGCCCCCAAAGCGGAAGTGGGCGGGTCCAGGCGCCCTTAAGCCCCCTGCCATGCCCAGGGTAGCCCTGGCAACTGTTTCTGGCCCCCAAAGCGGAAGTGGGCGGGTCCTGGCGCCCTTAAGCCCCCTGCCTTGCCCAGGGTTGCCCTGGCAACTGTTGCTGGCCCCCAAAGCTTAAGTGGGCGGGTCCTGACTCCCTTAAGCCCCCTGCCATGCCCAATGTTGCCCTGGCAACTGTTGCTGGCCCCCAAAGCGGAAGTGGGCGGGTCCTGGCGCCCTTAAGCCCCCTGCCATGCCCAGGGTAGCCCTGGCAACTGTTGCTGGCCCCCAAAGCGGAAGTGGGCGGGTCCAGGCGCCCTTAAGCCCCCTGCCATGCCCAGGGTAGCCCTGGCAACTGTTTCTGGCCCCCAAAGCGGAAGTGGGCGGGTCCTGGCGCCCTTAAGCCCCCTGCCTTGCCCAGGGTTGCCCTGGCAACTGTTGCTGGCCCCCAAAGCGGAAGTGGGCGGGTCCTGACTCCCTTAAGCCCCCTGCCATGCCCAATGTTGCCCTGGCAACTGTTGCTGGCCCCCAAAGCGGAAGTGGGCGGGTCCTGGCGCCCTTAAGCACCCTGCCATGCCCAGGGTAGCCCTGGCAACTGTTGCTGGCCCCAAAAGCGGAAGTGGGTGGGTCCTGGCGCCCTTAAGCCCCCTGCCATGCCCAGGGTTGCCCTGGCAACTGTTGCTGGCCCCAAAGCGGAAGTGGGCGGGTCCAGGGCCCCTTAAGCCCCCTGCCATGCCCAGGGTTGCCCAGGCAACTGTTGCTGGCCCCCAAATCGGAAGTGGGCGGGTTCTGGCGCCCTTAAGCCCCCTGCCATGCCCAGGGTTGCCCTGGCAACTGTTGCTGGCCCCCAAAGCGGAAGTGGGCGGGTCCAGGCCCCCTTAAGCCTCCTGCAATGCCCATGGTTGCCCTGGCAACTGTTTCTGGCCCCCAAAGCGGAAGTGGGCGGGTCCTGGCGCCCTTAAGCCCCCTGCCTTGCCCAGGGTTGCCCTGGCAACTGTTGCTGGCCCCCAAAGCGGAAGTGGGCGGGTCCTGACTCCCTTAAGCCCCCTGCCATGCCCAATGTTGCCCTGGCAACTGTTGCTGGCCCCCAAAGCGGAAGTGGGCGGGTCCTGGCGCCCTTAAGCCCCCTGCCATGCCCAGGGTAGCCCTGGCAACTGTTGCTGGCCCCCAAAGCGGAAGTGGGCGGGTCCAGGCGCCCTTAAGCCCCCTGCCATGCCCAGGGTAGCCCTGGCAACTGTTTCTGGCCCCCAAAGCGGAAGTGGGCGGGTCCTGGCGCCCTTAAGCCCCCTGCCTTGCCCAGGGTTGCCCTGGCAACTGTTGCTGGCCCCCAAAGCGGAAGTGGGCGGGTCCTGACTCCCTTAAGCCCCCTGCCATGCCCAATGTTGCCCTGGCAACTGTTGCTGGCCCCCAAAGCGGAAGTGGGCGGGTCCTGGCGCCCTTAAGCACCCTGCCATGCCCAGGGTAGCCCTGGCAACTGTTGCTGGCCCCAAAAGCGGAAGTGGGCGGGTCCTGACTCCCTTAAGCCCCCTGCCATGCCCAGGGTAGCCCTGGCAACTGTTTCTGGCCCCCAAAGCGGAAGTGTGCGGGTCCTGGTGCCCTTAAGCCCTCTGCCTTGCCCAGGGTTGCCCTGGCAACTGTTGCTGGCCCCCAAAGCGGAAGTGGGCGGGTCCTGACTCCCTTAAGCCCCCTGCCATGCCCAATGTTGCCCTGGCAACTGTTGCTGGCCCCCAAAGCGGAAGTGGGCGGGTCCAGGCCCCATTAAGCCCCCTGCCATGCACAGGTTTGCCCTGGCAACTGTTGCTGGCCCCAAAAGCGGAAGTGGGCGGGTCCTGACTCCCTTAAGCCCCCTGCCATGCCCAGGGTTGCCCTGGCAACTGTTGCTGGCCCCCAAAGCGGAAGTGGGCGGGTCCTGGCGCCCTTAAGCCCCCTGCCATGCCCAATGATGCCCTGGCAACTGTTGCTGGCCCCCAAAGCGGAAGTGGGCGGGTCCAGGCCCCCTTAAGCCCCCTGCCATGCCCATGGTTGCCCTGGAAACTGTTGCTGGCCCCCAAAGCGGAAGTGGGTTGGTCCAGGCGCCCTTAAGCTCCCTGCCATGCCCAATGTTGCCCTGGCAACTGTTGCTGGTCCCCAAAGCGGAAGTGGGCGGGTCCTGACTCCCTTAAGCCCCTTGCCATGCCCAATGTTGCCCTGGCAACTGTTGCTGGCCCCCAAAGCGGAAGTGGGCGGGTTCTGGCGCCCTTAAGCCCCCTGCCATGCCCAGGGTTGCCCTGGCAACTGTTGCTGGCCCCCAAAGCGGAAGTGGGCGGGTCCAGGCGCCCTTAAGCCCCCTGCCATGCCCAGGGTTGCCCTGGCAACTGTTGCTGGCCCCAAAGCGGAAGTGGGCGGGTCCAGGCCCCCTTAAGCCTCCTGCAATGCCCATGGTTGCCCTGGCAACTGTTGCTGGCCCCCAAAGCGGAAGTGGGCGGGTCCAGGCGCCCTTAAGCCCCCTGCCATGCCCAGGGTTGCCCTGGCAACTGTTGCTGGCCCCAAAGCGGAAGTGGGTTGGTCCTGGCGCCCTTAAGCCCCCTGCCATGCCCAGGGTTGCCCTGGCAACTGTTGCTGGCCCCCAAAGCGGAAGTGGGCGGGTCCAGGCCCCCTTAAGCCCCCTGCCTTGCCCAGGGTTGCCCTGGCAACTGTTGCTGGTCCCCAAAGCGGAAGTGGGCGGGTCCTGACTCCCTTAAGCCCCCTGCCATGCCCAGGGTTGCCCTGGCAACTGTTGCTGGCCCCCAAAGCGGAAGTGGGCGGGTCCAGGCCCCCTTAAGCCCCCTGCCTTGCCCAGGGTTGCCCTGGAAACTGTTGCTGGTCCCCAAAGCGGAAGTGGGCGGGTCCTGACTCCCTTAAGCCCCTGCCATGCCCAGGGTTGCCCTGGCAACTATTGCTGGCCCCCAAAGCGGAAGTGGGCGGGTCCTGGCGCCCTTAAGCCACCTGCCATGCCCAATGTTGCCCTGGCAACTGTTGCTGGCCCCCAAAGCGGAAGTAAGTGGGTCCTAGCCCCCTGCCATGCCCAGGTTTACCCTGGCAACTGTTGCTGGCCCCCAAAGCGGAAGTGGGCGGGTCCAGGCCCCCTTAAGCTCCCTGCCATGCCCAATGTTGCCCTGGCAACTGTTGCTGGTCCCCAAAGCGGAAGTGGGCGGGTCCAGGCCCCTTTAAGCCTCCTGCCATGCCCATGGTTGCCCTGGCAACTGTTGCTGGCCCCCAAAGCGGAAGTGGGCGGGTCCTGGTGCCCTTAAGCCCCCTGCCATGCCCAATGATGCCCTGGCAACTGTTGCTGGCCCCCAAAGCGGAAGTGGGCGGGTCCAGGCCCCCTTAAGCCCCCTGCCATGCCCATGGTTGCCCTGGAAACTGTTGCTGGCCCCCAAAGCGGAAGTGGGTTGGTCCAGGCGCCCTTAAGCTCCCTGCCATGCCCAATGTTGCCCTGGCAACTGTTGCTGGTCCCCAAAGCGGAAGTGGGCGGGTCCTGACTCCCTTAAGCCCCCTGCCATGCCCAATGTTGCCCTGGCAACTGTTGCTGGCCTTCAAAGCGGAAGTGGGCGGGTTCTGGCGCCCTTAAGCCCCCTGCCATGCCCAGGGTTGCCCTGGCAACTGTTGCTGGCCCCCAAAGCGGAAGTGGGCGGGTCCAGGCAACCTTAAGCCCCCTGCCATGCCCATGGTTGCCCTGGCAACTGTTGCTGGCCCCCAAAGCGGAAGTGGGCGGGTCCAGGCACCCTTAAGCTCCCTGCCATGCCCAATGTTGCCCTGGCAACTGTTGCTGGTCCCCAAAGCAGAAGTGGGCGGGTCCTGACTCCCTTAAGCCCCCTGCCTTGCCCAGGGTTGCCCTGGCAACTGTTGCTGGCCCCCAAAGCGGAAGTGGGTGTGTCCTAGCCCCCTGCCATGCCCAGGTTTACCCTGGCAACTGTTGCTGGCCCCCAAAGCGGAAGTGGGTGGGTCCAGGCGCCCTTAAGCCCCCTGCCATGCCCAGTGTTGCCCTGGCAACTGTTGCTGGCCCCCAAAGCGGAAGTGGGCGGGTCCTGGCGCCCTTAAGCCCCCTGCCATGCCCAGGGTTGCCCTGGCAACTGTTGCTGGCCCCCAAAGCGGAAGTGGGCGGGTCCAGGCCCCCTTAAGCCCCCTGCCATGCCCAGGGTTGCCCTGGCAACTGTTGCTGGCCCCCAAAGCGGAAGTGGGCGGGTCCTGGCCCCCTTAAGCCCCCTGACATGCCCAGGGTTGCCCTAGCAACTGTTGCTGGCCCCCAAAGCGGAAGTGGGCGGGTCCAGGCCCCCTTAAGCCTCCTGCCATGCCCATGGTTGCCCTGGCAACTGTTGCTGGCCCCCAAAGCGGAAGTGGGCGGGTCCTGGCGCCCTTAAGCCCCCTGCCATGCCCAATGATGCCCTGGCAACTGTTGCTGGCCCCTAAAGCGGAAGTGGGTGGGTCCAGGCCCCCCTTAAGCCCCCGGCCATGCCCATGGTTGCCCTGGAAACTGTTGCTGGCCCCCAAAGCGGAAGTGGGCGGGTCCAGGCGCCCTTAAGCTTCCTGCCATGCCCAATGTTGCCCTGGCAACTGTTGCTGGCCCCCAAAGCGGAAGTGGGCGGGTTCTGGCGCCCTTAAGCCCCCTGCCATGCCCAGGGTTGCCCTGGCAACTGTTGCTGGCCCCCAAAGCGGAAGTGGGAGGGTCCAGGCACCCTTAAGCCCCTGCCATGCGCAGGGTTGCCCTGGCAACTGTTGCTGGCCCCCAAAGCGGAAGTGGGCGGGTCCAGGCCCCCTTAAGCCTCCTGCCATGCCCATGGTTGCCCTGGCAACTGTTGCTGGCCCCCAAAGCGGAAGTGGGCGGGTCCTGGCGCCCTTAAGCCCCCTGCCATGCCCATTGATGCCCTGGCAACTGTTGCTGGCCCCTAAAGCGGAAGTGGGTGGGTCCAGGCCCCCTTAAGCCCCCGGCCATGCCCATGGTTGCCCTGGAAACTGTTGCTGGCCCCCAAAGCGGAAGTGGGCGGGTCCAGGCGCCCTTAAGCTTCCTGCCATGCCCAATGTTGCCCTGGCAACTGTTGCTGGCCCCCAAAGCGGAAGTGGGCGGGTTCTGGCGCCCTTAAGCCCCCTGCCATGCCCAGGGTTGCCCTGGCAACTGTTGCTGGCCCCCAAAGCGGAAGTGGGAGGGTCCAGGCACCCTTAAGCCCCTGCCATGCGCAGGGTTGCCCTGGCAACTGTTGCTAACCCCCAAAGCGGAAGTGGGCGGGTCCAGGCCCCCTTAAGCCTCCTGCCATGCCCATGGTTGCCCTGGCAACTGTTGCTGGCCCCCAAAGCGGAAGTGGGCGGGTCCTGGCGCCCTTAAGCCCCCTGCCATGCCCAATGATGCCCTGGCAACTGTTGCTGGCCCCTAAAGCGGAAGTGGGCGGGTCCAGGCCCCCTTAAGCCCCCGGCCATGCCCATGGTTGCCCTGGAAACTGTTGCTGGCCCCCAAAGCATAAGTGGGCGGGTCCAAGCGCCCTTAAGCCCCCTGCCTTGCCCAGGGTTGCCCTGGCAACTGTTGCTGGCCCCCAAAGCGGAAGTGGGCGGGTCCTGACTCCCTTAAGCCCCTGCCTTGCCCAGGGTTGCCCTGGCAACTGTTGCTGGTCCCCAAAGCGGAAGTGGGCGGTTACTGACTCCCTTAAGCCCCCTGCCTTGCCCAGGGTTGCCCTGGCAACTGTTGCTGGTCCCCAAAGCGGAAGTGGGCGGTTACTGACTCCCTTAAGCCCCCTGCCTTGCCCAGGGTTGCCCTGGCAACTTTTGCTGGCCCCCAAAGCGGAAGTGGGCGGGTCCTGTCGCCGTTAAGCCCGTTGCCATGCCCAATGTTGCCCTGGCAACTGTTGCTGGGCCCCAAAGCGGAAGTGGGCGGGTCCTGGCGCCCTTAAGCCCCCTGCCATGCCCAGGGTAGCCCTGGCAACTGTTGCTGGCCCCCAAAGCGGAAGTGGGCGGGTCCAGGCGCCCTTAAGCCCCCTGCCATGCCCAGGGTAGCCCTGGCAACTGTTTCTGGCCCCCAAAGCGGAAGTGGGCGGGTCCTGGCGCCCTTAAGCCCCCTGCCTTGCCCAGGGTTGCCCTGGCAACTGTTGCTGGCCCCCAAAGCTTAAGTGGGCGGGTCCTGACTCCCTTAAGCCCCCTGCCATGCCCAATGTTGCCCTGGCAACTGTTGCTGGCCCCCAAAGCGGAAGTGGGCGGGTCCTGGCGCCCTTAAGCCCCCTGCCATGCCCAGGGTAGCCCTGGCAACTGTTGCTGGCCCCCAAAGCGGAAGTGGGCGGGTCCAGGCGCCCTTAAGCCCCCTGCCATGCCCAGGGTAGCCCTGGCAACTGTTTCTGGCCCCCAAAGCGGAAGTGGGCGGGTCCTGGCGCCCTTAAGCCCCCTGCCTTGCCCAGGGTTGCCCTGGCAACTGTTGCTGGCCCCCAAAGCGGAAGTGGGCGGGTCCTGACTCCCTTAAGCCCCCTGCCATGCCCAATGTTGCCCTGGCAACTGTTGCTGGCCCCCAAAGCGGAAGTGGGCGGGTCCTGGCGCCCTTAAGCACCCTGCCATGCCCAGGGTAGCCCTGGCAACTGTTGCTGGCCCCAAAAGCGGAAGTGGGCGGGTCCTGACTCCCTTAAGCCCCCTGCCATGCCCAGGGTAGCCCTGGCAACTGTTTCTGGCCCCCAAAGCGGAAGTGGGCGGGTCCTGGCGCCCTTAAGCCCCCTGCCTTGCCCAGGGTTGCCCTGGCAACTGTTGCTGGCCCCCAAAGCGGAAGTGGGCGGGTCCTGACTCCCTTAAGCCCCCTGCCATGCCCAATGTTGCCCTGGCAACTGTTGCTGGCCCCAAAGCGGAAGTGGGTGGGTCCTGGCGCCCTTAAGCCCCCTGCCATGCCCAGGGTTGCCCTGGCAACTGTTGCTGGCCCCAAAGCGGAAGTGGGCGGGTCCAGGGCCCCTTAAGCCCCCTGCCATGCCCAGGGTTGCCCAGGCAACTGTTGCTGGCCCCCAAATCGGAAGTGGGCGGGTTCTGGCGCCCTTAAGCCCCCTGCCATGCCCAGGGTTGCCCTGGCAACTGTTGCTGGCCCCCAAAGCGGAAGTGGGCGGGTCCTGGCCCCCTTAAGCCTCCTGCAATGCCCATGGTTGCCCTGGCAACTGTTTCTGGCCCCCAAAGCGGAAGTGGGCGGGTCCTGGCGCCCTTAAGCCCCCTGCCTTGCCCAGGGTTGCCCTGGCAACTGTTGCTGGCCCCCAAAGCGGAAGTGGGCGGGTCCTGACTCCCTTAAGCCCCCTGCCATGCCCAATGTTGCCCTGGCAACTGTTGCTGGCCCCCAAAGCGGAAGTGGGCGGGTCCTGGCGCCCTTAAGCCCCCTGCCATGCCCAGGGTAGCCCTGGCAACTGTTGCTGGCCCCCAAAGCGGAAGTGGGCGGGTCCAGGCGCCCTTAAGCCCCCTGCCATGCCCAGGGTAGCCCTGGCAACTGTTTCTGGCCCCCAAAGCGGAAGTGGGCGGGTCCTGGCGCCCTTAAGCCCCCTGCCTTGCCCAGGGTTGCCCTGGCAACTGTTGCTGGCCCCCAAAGCGGAAGTGGGCGGGTCCTGACTCCCTTAAGCCCCCTGCCATGCCCAATGTTGCCCTGGCAACTGTTGCTGGCCCCCAAAGCGGAAGTGGGCGGATCCTGGCGCCCTTAAGCACCCTGCCATGCCCAGGGTAGCCCTGGCAACTGTTGCTGGCCCCAAAAGCGGAAGTGGGCGGGTCCTGACTCCCTTAAGCCCCCTGCCATGCCCAGGGTAGCCCTGGCAACTGTTTCTGGCCCCCAAAGCGGAAGTGTGCGGGTCCTGGCGCCCTTAAGCCCCCTGCCTTGCCCAGGGTTGCCCTGGCAACTGTTGCTGGCCCCCAAAGCGGAAGTGGGCGGGTCCTGACTCCCTTAAGCCCCCTGCCATGCCCAATGTTGCCCTGGCAACTGTTGCTGGCCCCCAAAGCGGAAGTGGGCGGGTCCAGGCCCCATTAAGCCCCCTGCCATGCACAGGTTTGCCCTGGCAACTGTTGCTGGCCCCAAAAGCGGAAGTGGGCGGGTCCTGACTCCCTTAAGCCCCCTGCCATGCCCAGGGTTGCCCTGGCAACTGTTGCTGGCCCCCAAAGCGGAAGTGGGCGGGTCCTGGCGCCCTTAAGCCCCCTGCCATGCCCAATGATGCCCTGGCAACTGTTGCTGGCCCCCAAAGCGGAAGTGGGCGGGTCCAGGCCCCCTTAAGCCCCCTGCCATGCCCATGGTTGCCCTGGAAACTGTTGCTGGCCCCCAAAGCGGAAGTGGGTTGGTCCAGGCGCCCTTAAGCTCCCTGCCATGCCCAATGTTGCCCTGGCAACTGTTGCTGGTCCCCAAAGCGGAAGTGGGCGGGTCCTGACTCCCTTAAGCCCCTTGCCATGCCCAATGTTGCCCTGGCAACTGTTGCTGGCCCCCAAAGCGGAAGTGGGCGGGTCCTGGCGCCCTTAAGCCCCCTGCCATGCCCAGGGTAGCCCTGGCAACTGTTGCTGGCCCCCAAAGCGGAAGTGGGCGGGTCCAGGCGCCCTTAAGCCCCCTGCCATGCCCAGGGTAGCCCTGGCAACTGTTTCTGGCCCCCAAAGCGGAAGTGGGCGGGTCCTGGCGCCCTTAAGCCCCCTGCCTTGCCCAGGGTTGCCCTGGCAACTGTTGCTGGCCCCCAAAGCTTAAGTGGGCGGGTCCTGACTCCCTTAAGCCCCCTGCCATGCCCAATGTTGCCCTGGCAACTGTTGCTGGCCCCCAAAGCGGAAGTGGGCGGGTCCTGGCGCCCTTAAGCCCCCTGCCATGCCCAGGGTAGCCCTGGCAACTGTTGCTGGCCCCCAAAGCGGAAGTGGGCGGGTCCAGGCGCCCTTAAGCCCCCTGCCATGCCCAGGGTAGCCCTGGCAACTGTTTCTGGCCCCCAAAGCGGAAGTGGGCGGGTCCTGGCGCCCTTAAGCCCCCTGCCTTGCCCAGGGTTGCCCTGGCAACTGTTGCTGGCCCCCAAAGCGGAAGTGGGCGGGTCCTGACTCCCTTAAGCCCCCTGCCATGCCCAATGTTGCCCTGGCAACTGTTGCTGGCCCCCAAAGCGGAAGTGGGCGGGTCCTGGCGCCCTTAAGCACCCTGCCATGCCCAGGGTAGCCCTGGCAACTGTTGCTGGCCCCAAAAGCGGAAGTGGGCGGGTCCTGACTCCCTTAAGCCCCCTGCCATGCCCAGGGTAGCCCTGGCAACTGTTTCTGGCCCCCAAAGCGGAAGTGGGCGGGTCCTGGCGCCCTTAAGCCCCCTGCCTTGCCCAGGGTTGCCCTGGCAACTGTTGCTGGCCCCCAAAGCGGAAGTGGGCGGGTCCTGACTCCCTTAAGCCCCCTGCCATGCCCAATGTTGCCCTGGCAACTGTTGCTGGCCCCAAAGCGGAAGTGGGTGGGTCCTGGCGCCCTTAAGCCCCCTGCCATGCCCAGGGTTGCCCTGGCAACTGTTGCTGGCCCCAAAGCGGAAGTGGGCGGGTCCAGGGCCCCTTAAGCCCCCTGCCATGCCCAGGGTTGCCCAGGCAACTGTTGCTGGCCCCCAAATCGGAAGTGGGCGGGTTCTGGCGCCCTTAAGCCCCCTGCCATGCCCAGGGTTGCCCTGGCAACTGTTGCTGGCCCCCAAAGCGGAAGTGGGCGGGTCCTGGCCCCCTTAAGCCTCCTGCAATGCCCATGGTTGCCCTGGCAACTGTTTCTGGCCCCCAAAGCGGAAGTGGGCGGGTCCTGGCGCCCTTAAGCCCCCTGCCTTGCCCAGGGTTGCCCTGGCAACTGTTGCTGGCCCCCAAAGCGGAAGTGGGCGGGTCCTGACTCCCTTAAGCCCCCTGCCATGCCCAATGTTGCCCTGGCAACTGTTGCTGGCCCCCAAAGCGGAAGTGGGCGGGTCCTGGCGCCCTTAAGCCCCCTGCCATGCCCAGGGTAGCCCTGGCAACTGTTGCTGGCCCCCAAAGCGGAAGTGGGCGGGTCCAGGCGCCCTTAAGCCCCCTGCCATGCCCAGGGTAGCCCTGGCAACTGTTTCTGGCCCCCAAAGCGGAAGTGGGCGGGTCCTGGCGCCCTTAAGCCCCCTGCCTTGCCCAGGGTTGCCCTGGCAACTGTTGCTGGCCCCCAAAGCGGAAGTGGGCGGGTCCTGACTCCCTTAAGCCCCCTGCCATGCCCAATGTTGCCCTGGCAACTGTTGCTGGCCCCCAAAGCGGAAGTGGGCGGATCCTGGCGCCCTTAAGCACCCTGCCATGCCCAGGGTAGCCCTGGCAACTGTTGCTGGCCCCAAAAGCGGAAGTGGGCGGGTCCTGACTCCCTTAAGCCCCCTGCCATGCCCAGGGTAGCCCTGGCAACTGTTTCTGGCCCCCAAAGCGGAAGTGTGCGGGTCCTGGCGCCCTTAAGCCCCCTGCCTTGCCCAGGGTTGCCCTGGCAACTGTTGCTGGCCCCCAAAGCGGAAGTGGGCGGGTCCTGACTCCCTTAAGCCCCCTGCCATGCCCAATGTTGCCCTGGCAACTGTTGCTGGCCCCCAAAGCGGAAGTGGGCGGGTCCAGGCCCCATTAAGCCCCCTGCCATGCACAGGTTTGCCCTGGCAACTGTTGCTGGCCCCAAAAGCGGAAGTGGGCGGGTCCTGACTCCCTTAAGCCCCCTGCCATGCCCAGGGTTGCCCTGGCAACTGTTGCTGGCCCCCAAAGCGGAAGTGGGCGGGTCCTGGCGCCCTTAAGCCCCCTGCCATGCCCAATGATGCCCTGGCAACTGTTGCTGGCCCCCAAAGCGGAAGTGGGCGGGTCCAGGCCCCCTTAAGCCCCCTGCCATGCCCATGGTTGCCCTGGAAACTGTTGCTGGCCCCCAAAGCGGAAGTGGGTTGGTCCAGGCGCCCTTAAGCTCCCTGCCATGCCCAATGTTGCCCTGGCAACTGTTGCTGGTCCCCAAAGCGGAAGTGGGCGGGTCCTGACTCCCTTAAGCCCCTTGCCATGCCCGATGTTGCCCTGGCAACTGTTGCTGGCCCCCAAAGCGGAAGTGGGCGGGTCCTGGCGCCCTTAAGCCCCCTGCCATGCCCTGGGTAGCCCTGGCAACTGTTGCTGGCCCCCAAAGCGGAAGTGGGCGGGTCCTGGCGCCCTTAAGCCCCCTGCCTTGCCCAGGGTTGCCCTGGCAACTGTTGCTGGCCCCCAAAGCGGAAGTGGGCGGGTCCTGACTCCCTTAAGCCCCCTGCCATGCCCAATGTTGCCCTGGCAACTGTTGCTGGCCCCAAAGCGGAAGTGGGTGGGTCCTGGCGCCCTTAAGCCCCCTGCCATGCCCAGGGTTGCCCTGGCAACTGTTGCTGGCCCCAAAGCGGAAGTGGGCGGGTCCAGGGCCCCTTAAGCCCCCTGCCATGCCCAGGGTTGCCCAGGCAACTGTTGCTGGCCCCCAAATCGGAAGTGGGCGGGTTCTGGCGCCCTTAAGCCCCCTGCCATGCCCAGGGTTGCCCTGGCAACTGTTGCTGGCCCCCAAAGCGGAAGTGGGCGGGTCCAGGCCCCCTTAAGCCTCCTGCAATGCCCATGGTTGCCCTGGCAACTGTTTCTGGCCCCCAAAGCGGAAGTGGGCGGGTCCTGGCGCCCTTAAGCCCCCTGCCTTGCCCAGGGTTGCCCTGGCAACTGTTGCTGGCCCCCAAAGCGGAAGTGGGCGGGTCCTGACTCCCTTAAGCCCCCTGCCATGCCCAATGTTGCCCTGGCAACTGTTGCTGGCCCCCAAAGCGGAAGTGGGCGGGTCCAGGCCCCATTAAGCCCCCTGCCATGCACAGGTTTGCCCTGGCAACTGTTGCTGGCCCCAAAAGCGGAAGTGGGCGGGTCCTGACTCCCTTAAGCCCCCTGCCATGCCCAGGGTTGCCCTGGCAACTGTTGCTGGCCCCCAAAGCGGAAGTGGGCGGGTCCAGGCCCCCTTAAGCCCCCTGCCATGCCCATGGTTGCCCTGGAAACTGTTGCTGGCCCCCAAAGCGGAAGTGGGTTGGTCCAGGCGCCCTTAAGCTCCCTGCCATGCCCAATGTTGCCCTGGCAACTGTTGCTGGTCCCCAAAGTGGAAGTGGGCGGGTTCTGGCGCCCTTAAGCCCCCTGCCATGCCCAGGGTTGCCCTGGCAACTGTTGCTGGCCCCCAAAGCGGAAGTGGGCGGGTCCAGGCGCCCTTAAGCCCCTGCCATGCGCAGGGTTGCCCTGGCAACTGTTGCTGGCCCCCAAAGCGGAAGTGGGCGGGTCCAGGCCCCCTTAAGCCTCCTGCCATGCCCATGGTTGCCCTGGCAACTGTTGCTGGCCCCCAAAGCGGAAGTGGGCGGGTCCTGGCGCCCTTAAGCCCCCTGCCATGCCCAATGATGCCCTGGCAACTGTTGCTGGCCCCTAAAGCGGAAGTGGGTGGGTCCAGGCCCCCTTAAGCCCCCGGCCATGCCCATGGTTGCCCTGGAAACTGTTGCTGGCCCCCAAAGCGGAAGTGGGCGGGTCCAAGCGCCCTTAAGCCCCCTGCCTTGCCCAGGGTTGCCCTGGCAACTGTTGCTGGCACTCAAAGCTTAAGTGGGCGGGTCCTGACTCCCTTAAGCCCCCTGCCATGCCCAATGTTGCCCTGGCAACTGTTGCTGGCCCCCAAAGCGGAAGTGGGCGGGTCCTGGCGCCCTTAAGCCCCCTGCCATGCCCAGGGTAGCCCTGGCAACTGTTGCTGGCCCCCAAAGCGGAAGTGGGCGGGTCCAGGCGCCCTTAAGCCCCTGCCTTGCCCAGGGTTGCCCTGGCAACTATTGCTGGTCCCCAAAGCGGAAGTGGGCGGTTACTGACTCCCTTAAGCCCCCTGCCTTGCCCAGGGTTGCCCTGGCAACTTTTGCTGGCCCCCAAAGCGGAAGTGGGCGGGTCCTGGCGCCGTTAAGCCCCTTGCCATGCCCAATGTTGCCCTGGCAACTGTTGCTGGGCCCCAAAGCGGAAGTGGGCGGGTCCTGGCGCCCTTAAGCCCCCTGCCATGCCCAGGGTAGCCCTGGCAACTGTTGCTGGCCCCCAAAGCGGAAGTGGGTGGGTCCAGGCGCCCTTAAGCCCCCTGCCATGCCCAGGGTAGCCCTGGCAACTGTTTCTGGCCCCCAAAGCGGAAGTGGGCGGGTCCTGGCGCCCTTAAGCCCCCTGCCTTGCCCAGGGTTGCCCTGGCAACTGTTGCTGGCCCTCAAAGCTTAAGTGGGCGGGTCCTGACTCCCTTAAGCCCCCTGCCATGCCCAATGTTGCCCTGGCAACTGTTGCTGGCCCCCAAAGCGGAAGTGGGCGGGTCCTGGCGCCCTTAAGCCCCCTGCCATGCCCAGGGTAGCCCTGGCAACTGTTGCTGGCCCCCAAAGCGGAAGTGGGCGGGTCCAGGCGCCCTTAAGCCCCCTGCCATGCCCAAGGTAGCCCTGGCAACTGTTTCTGGCCCCCAAAGCGGAAGTGGGCGGGTCCTGGCGCCCTTAAGCCCCCTGCCTTGCCCAGGGTTGCCCTGGCAACTGTTGCTGGCCCCCAAAGCGGAAGTGGGCGGGTCCTGACTCCCTTAAGCCCCCTGCCATGCCCAATGTTGCCCTGGCAACTGTTGCTGGCCCCCAAAGCGGAAGTGGGCGGGTCCTGGCGCCCTTAAGCACCCTGCCATGCCCAGGGTAGCCCTGGCAACTGTTGCTGGCCCCAAAAGCGGAAGTGGGCGGGTCCTAGCCCTGGCAACTGTTTCTGGCCCCCAAAACGGAAGTGGGCGGGTCCTGGCGCCCTTAAGCCCCCTGCCTTGCCCAGGGTTGCCCTGGCAACTGTTGCTGGCCCCCAAAGCGGAAGTGGGCGGGTCCTGACTCCCTTAAGCCCCCTGCCATGCCCAATGTTGCCCTGGCAACTGTTGCTGGCCCCAAAGCGGAAGTGGGTGGGTCCTGGCGCCCTTAAGCCCCCTGCCATGCCCAGGGTTGCCCTGGCAACTGTTGCTGGCCCCAAAGCGGAAGTGGGCGGGTCCAGGGCCCCTTAAGCCCCCTGCCATGCCCAGGGTTGCCCAGGCAACTGTTGCTGGCCCCCAAATCGGAAGTGGGCGGGTTCTGGCGCCCTTAAGCCCCCTGCCATGCCCAGGGTTGCCCTGGCAACTGTTGCTGGCCCCCAAAGCGGAAGTGGGCGGGTCCAGGCCCCCTTAAGCCTCCTGCAATGCCCATGGTTGCCCTGGCAACTGTTTCTGGCCCCCAAAGCGGAAGTGGGCGGGTCCTGGCGCCCTTAAGCCCCCTGCCTTGCCCAGGGTTGCCCTGGCAACTGTTGCTGGCCCCCAAAGCGGAAGTGGGCGGGTCCTGACTCCCTTAAGCCCCCTGCCATGCCCAATGTTGCCCTGGCAACTGTTGCTGGCCCCCAAAGCGGAAGTGGGCGGGTCCAGGCCCCATTAAGCCCCCTGCCATGCACAGGTTTGCCCTGGCAACTGTTGCTGGCCCCAAAAGCGGAAGTGGGCGGGTCCTGACTCCCTTAAGCCCCCTGCCATGCCCAGGGTTGCCCTGGCAACTGTTGCTGGCCCCCAAAGCGGAAGTGGGCGGGTCCAGGCCCCCTTAAGCCCCCTGCCATGCCCATGGTTGCCCTGGAAACTGTTGCTGGCCCCCAAAGCGGAAGTGGGTTGGTCCAGGCGCCCTTAAGCTCCCTGCCATGCCCAATGTTGCCCTGGCAACTGTTGCTGGTCCCCAAAGTGGAAGTGGGCGGGTTCTGGCGCCCTTAAGCCCCCTGCCATGCCCAGGGTTGCCCTGGCAACTGTTGCTGGCCCCCAAAGCGGAAGTGGGCGGGTCCAGGCGCCCTTAAGCCCCCTGCCATGCCCAGGGTTGCCCTGGCAACTGTTGCTGGCCCCAAAGCGGAAGTGGGTGGGTTCTGGCGCCCTTAAGCCCCCTGCCATGCCCAGGGTTGCCCTGGCAACTTTTGCTGGCCCCAAAGCGGAAGTGGGCGGGTCCAGGGCCCCTTAAGCCCCCTGCCATGCCCAGGGTTGCCCTGGCAACTGTTGCTGGCCCCCAAATCGGAAGTGGGCGGGTTCTGGCGCCCTTAAGCCCCCTGCCATGCCCAGGGTTGCCCAGGCAACTGTTGCTGGCCCCCAAAGCGGAAGTGGGCGGGTCCAGGCCCCCTTAAGCCTCCTGCAATGCCCATGGTTGCCCTGGCAACTGTTGCTGGCCCCCAAAGCGGAAGTGGGTGTGTCCTAGCCCCCTGCCATGCCCAGGTTTACCCTGGCAACTGTTGCTGGCCCCCAAAGCGGAAGTGGGTGGGTCCAGGCGCCCTTAAGCCCCCTGCCATGCCCAGTGTTGCCCTGGCAACTGTTGCTGGCCCCCAAAGCGGAAGTGGGCGGGTCCTGGCGCCCTTAAGCCCCCTGCCATGCCCAGGGTTGCCCTGGCAACTGTTGCTGGCCCCCAAAGCGGAAGTGGGCGGGTCCAGGCGCCCTTAAGCCCCCTGCCATGCCCAGGGTTGCCCTGGCAACTGTTGCTGGCCCCCAAAGCGGAAGTGGGCGGGTCCTGACTCCCTTAAGCCCCCTGCCATGCCCAATGTTGCCCTGGCAACTGTTGCTGGCCCCCAAAGCGGAAGTGGGCGGGTCCAGGCCCCATTAAGCCCCCTGCCATGCACAGGTTTGCCCTGGCAACTGTTGCTGGCCCCAAAAGCGGAAGTGGGCGGGTCCTGACTCCCTTAAGCCCCCTGCCATGCCCAGGGTTGCCCTGGCAACTGTTGCTGGCCCCCAAAGCGGAAGTGGGCGGGTCCTGGCGCCCTTAAGCCCCCTGCCATGCCCAATGATGCCCTGGCAACTGTTGCTGGCCCCCAAAGCGGAAGTGGGCGGGTCCAGGCCCCCTTAAGCCCCCTGCCATGCCCATGGTTGCCCTGGAAACTGTTGCTGGCCCCCAAAGCGGAAGTGGGTTGGTCCAGGCGCCCTTAAGCTCCCTGCCATGCCCAATGTTGCCCTGGCAACTGTTGCTGGTCCCCAAAGCGGAAGTGGGCGGGTCCTGACTCCCTTAAGCCCCTTGCCATGCCCAATGTTGCCCTGGCAACTGTTGCTGGCCCCCAAAGCGGAAGTGGGCGGGTTCTGGCGCCCTTAAGCCCCCTGCCATGCCCAGGGTTGCCCTGGCAACTGTTGCTGGCCCCCAAAGCGGAAGTGGGCGGGTCCAGGCGCCCTTAAGCCCCCTGCCATGCCCAGGGTTGCCCTGGCAACTGTTGCTGGCCCCAAAGCGGAAGTGGGTGGGTCCTGGCGCCCTTAAGCCCCCTGCCATGCCCAGGGTTGCCCTGGCAACTTTTGCTGGCCCCAAAGCGGAAGTGGGCGGGTCCAGGGCCCCTTAAGCCCCCTGCCATGCCCAGGGTTGCCCTGGCAACTGTTGCTGGCCCCCAAATCGGAAGTGGGCGGGTTCTGGCGCCCTTAAGCCCCCTGCCATGCCCAGGGTTGCCCAGGCAACTGTTGCTGGCCCCCAAAGCGGAAGTGGGCGGGTCCAGGCCCCCTTAAGCCTCCTGCAATGCCCATGGTTGCCCTGGCAACTGTTGCTGGCCCCCAAAGCGGAAGTGGGTGTGTCCTAGCCCCCTGCCATGCCCAGGTTTACCCTGGCAACTGTTGCTGGCCCCCAAAGCGGAAGTGGGTGGGTCCAGGCGCCCTTAAGCCCCCTGCCATGCCCAGTGTTGCCCTGGCAACTGTTGCTGGCCCCCAAAGCGGAAGTGGGCGGGTCCTGGCGCCCTTAAGCCCCCTGCCATGCCAAGGGTTGCCCTGGCAACTGTTGCTGGCCCCCAAAGCGGAAGTGGGCGGGTCCAGGCGCCCTTAAGCCCCCTGCCATGCCCTGGGTTGCCCTGGCAACTGTTGCTGGCCCCCAAAGCGGAAGTGGGCGGGTCCAGGCCCCCTTAAGCCCCCTGCCATGCCCAGGGTTGCCCTGGCAACTGTTGCTGGCCCCCAAAGCGGAAGTCGGCGGGTCCAGGCCCCCTTAAGCCCCCTGCCATGCCCATGGTTGCCCTGGAAACTGTTGCTGGCCCCCAAAGCGGAAGTGGGTTGGTCCAGGCGCCCTTAAGCTCCCTGCCATGCCCAATGTTGCCCTGGCAACTGTTGCTGGTCCCCAAAGCGGAAGTGGGCGGGTCCTGACTCCCTTAAGCCCCCTGCCATGCCCAGGGTTGCCCTGGCAACTATTGCTGGCCCCCAAAGCGGAAGTGGGCGGGTCCTGGCGCCCTTAAGCCACCTGCCATGCCCAATGTTGCCCTGGCAACTGTTGCTGGCCCCAAAGTGGAAGTGGGTGGGTCCTAGCCCCCTGCCATGCCCAGGTTTACCCTGGCAACTGTTGCTGGCCCCCAAAGCGGAAGTGGGCGGGTCCAGGCCCCCTTAAGCTCCCTGCCATGCCCAATGTTGCCCTGGCAACTGTTGCTGGTCCCCAAAGCGGAAGTGGGCGGGTCCAGGCCCCTTTAAGCCTCCTGCCATGCCCATGGTTGCCCTGGCAACTGTTGCTGGCCTCCAAAGCGGAAGTGGGCGGGTCATGGCGCCCTTAAGCCCCCTGCCATGCCCAATGATGCCCTGGCAACTGTTGCTGGCCCCCAAAGCGGAAGTGGGCGGGTCCAGGCCCCCTTAAGCCCCCTGCCATGCCCATGGTTGCCCTGGAAACTGTTGCTGGCCCCCAAAGCGGAAGTGGGTTGGTCCAGGCGCCCTTAAGCTCCCTGCCATGCCCAATGTTGCCCTGGCAACTGTTGCTGGTCCCCAAAGCGGAAGTGGGCGGGTCCTGACTCCCTTAAGCCCCCTGCCATGCCCAATGTTGCCCTGGCAACTGTTGCTGGCCCCCAAAGCGGAAGTGGGCGGGTCCAGGCGCCCTTAAGCCCCCTGCCATGCCCTGGGTTGCCCTGGCAACTGTTGCTGGTCCCCAAAGCGGAAGTGGGCGGGTCCTGACTCCCTTAAGCCCCCTGCCATGCCCAATGTTGCCCTGGCAACTGTTGCTGGCCCCCAAAGCGGAAGTGGGCGGGTCCAGGCGCCCTTAAGCCCCCTGCCATGCCCTGGGTTGCCCTGGCAACTGTTGCTGGCCCCCAAAGCGGAAGTGGGCGGGTCCTGGCGCCCTTAAGCTCCCTGCCATGCCCAATGTTGCCCTGGCAACTGTTGCTGGTCCCCAAAGCGGAAGTGGGCGGGTCCTGACTCCCTTAAGCCCCCTGCCATGCCAAATGTTGCCCTGGCAACTGTTGCTGGCCCCCAAAGCGGAAGTGGGCGGGTCCAGGCGCCCTTAAGCCCCCTGCCATGCCCTGGGTTGCCCTGGCAACTGTTGCTGGTCCCCAAAGCGGAAGTGGGCGGGTCCTGACTCCCTTAAGCCCCCTGCCATGCCCAATGTTGCCCTGGCAACTGTTGCTGGCCCCCAAAGCGGAAGTGGGCGGGTCCAGGCGCCCTTAAGCCCCCTGCCATGCCCTGGGTTGCCCTGGCAACTGTTGCTGGCCCCCAAAGCGGAAGTGGGCGGGTCCTGGCGCCCTTAAGCCCCCTGCCATGCCCAATGATGCCCTGGCAACTGTTGCTGGCCCCCAAAGCGGAAGTGGGCGGGTCCAGGCAACCTTAAGCCCCCTGCCATGCCCATGGTTGCCCTGGCAACTGTTGCTGGCCCCCAAAGCGGAAGTGGGCGGGTCCAGGCGCCCTTAAGCCCCCTGCCATGCCCTGGGTTGCCCTGGCAACTGTTGCTGGTCCCCAAAGCAGAAGTGGGCGGGTCCTGACTCCCTTAAGCCCCCTGCCTTGCCCAGGGTTGCCCTGGCAACTGTTGCTGGCCCCCAAAGCGGAAGTGGGCGGGTCCAGGCGCCCTTAAGCCCCCTGCCATGCCCAGGGTTGCCCTGGCAACTGTTGCTGGCCCCAAAAGCGGAAGTGGGCGGGTCAAGGCGCTCTTAAGCCCCCTGCCATGCCCAGGGTTGCCCTGGCAACTGTTGCTGGTCCCCAAAGCGGAAGTGGGCGGGTCCTGACTCCCTTAAGCCCCCTGCCATGCCCAGGGTTGCCCTGGCAACTATTGCTGGCCCCCAAAGCGGAAGTGGGCGGGTCCTGGCGCCCTTAAGCCACCTGCCATGCCCAATGTTGCCCTGGCAACTGTTGCTGGCCCCCAAAGCGGAAGTTGGTGTGTCCTAGCCCCCTGCCATGCCCAGGTTTACCCTGGCAACTGTTGCTGGCCCCCAAAGCGGAAGTGGGTGGGTCCAGGCGCCCTTAAGCCCCCTGCCATGCCCAGTGTTGCCCTGGCAACTGTTGCTGGCCCCCAAAGCGGAAGTGGGCGGGTCCTGGCGCCCTTAAGCCCCCTGCCATGCCCAGGGTTGCCCTGGCAACTGTTGCTGGCCCCCAAAGCGGAAGTGGGCGGGTCCAGGCGCCCTTAAGCCCCCTGCCATGCCCAGGGTTGCCCTGGCAACTGTTGCTGGCCCCCAAAGCGGAAGTGGGCGGGTCCAGGCCCCCTTAAGCCCCCTGCCATGCCCAGGGTTGCCCTGGCAACTGTTGCTGGCCCCCAAAGCGGAAGTGGGCGGGTCCTGGCCCCCTTAAGCCCCCTGACATGCCCAGGGTTGCCCTAGCAACTGTTGCTGGCCCCCAAAGCGGAAGTGGGCGGGTCCAGGCCCCCTTAAGCCTCCTGCCATGCCCATGGTTGCCCTGGCAACTGTTGCTGGCCCCCAAAGCGGAAGTGGGCGGGTCCTGGCGCCCTTAAGCCCCCTGCCATGCCCAATGATGCCCTGGCAACTGTTGCTGGCCCCTAAAGCGGAAGTGGGTGGGTCCAGGCCCCCCTTAAGCCCCCGGCCATGCCCATGGTTGCCCTGGAAACTGTTGCTGGCCCCCAAAGCGGAAGTGGGCGGGTCCAGGCGCCCTTAAGCTTCCTGCCATGCCCAATGTTGCCCTGGCAACTGTTGCTGGCCCCCAAAGCGGAAGTGGGCGGGTTCTGGCGCCCTTAAGCCCCCTGCCATGCCCAGGGTTGCCCTGGCAACTGTTGCTGGCCCCCAAAGCGGAAGTGGGAGGGTCCAGGCACCCTTAAGCCCCTGCCATGCGCAGGGTTGCCCTGGCAACTGTTGCTGGCCCCCAAAGCGGAAGTGGGCGGGTCCAGGCCCCCTTAAGCCTCCTGCCATGCCCATGGTTGCCCTGGCAACTGTTGCTGGCCCCCAAAGCGGAAGTGGGCGGGTCCTGGCGCCCTTAAGCCCCCTGCCATGCCCATTGATGCCCTGGCAACTGTTGCTGGCCCCTAAAGCGGAAGTGGGTGGGACCAGGCCCCCTTAAGCCCCCGGCCATGCCCATGGTTGCCCTGGAAACTGTTGCTGGCCCCCAAAGCGGAAGTGGGCGGGTCCAGGCGCCCTTAAGCTTCCTGCCATGCCCAATGTTGCCCTGGCAACTGTTGCTGGCCCCCAAAGCGGAAGTGGGCGGGTTCTGGCGCCCTTAAGCCCCCTGCCATGCCCAATGATGCCCTGGCAACTGTTGCTGCCCCCCAAAGCGGAAGTGGGCGGGTCCTGACTCCCTTAAGCCCCCTGCCATGCCCAATGATGCCCTGGCAACTGTTGCTGCCCCCCAAAGCGGAAGTGGGCGGGTCCTGGCGCCCTTAAGCCCCCTGCCATGCCCAGGGTTGCCCTGGCAACTGTTGCTGGCCCCCAAAGCGGAAGTGGGCGGGTCCAGGCCCCTTTAAGCCTCCTGTCATGCCCATGGTTGCCCTGGCAACTGTTGCTGGCCCCCAAAGCGGAAGTGGGCGGGTCCTGGCGCCCTTAAGCCCCCTGCCATGCCCACTGATGCCCTGGCAACTGTTGCTGGGCCCCCAAAGCGGAAGTGGGCGGGTCCAGGCCCCCTTAAGCCCCCTGCCATGCCCAGGGTTGCCCTGGCAACTGTTGCTGGCCCCCAAATCGGAAGTGGGCGGGTTCTGACGCCCTTAAGCCCCCTGCCATGCCCAGGGTTGCCCTGGCAACTGTTGCTGGCCCCCAAAGCGGAAGTGGGCGGGTTCAGGCCCCCTTAAGCCCCCTGCCATGCCCAGGGTTGCCCTGGCAACTGTTGCTGGCCCCCAAAGCGGAAGTGGGCGGGTCCTGGCGCCCTTAAGCCCCCTGCCATGCCCACTGATGCCCTGGCAACTGTTGCTGGGCCCCCAAAGCGGAAGTTGGCGGGTCCAGGACCCTTAAGCCCCCTGCCATGCCCATGGTTGCCCTGGCAACTGTTGCTGGCCCCCAAAGCGGAAGTGGGCGGGTCCAGGCCCCCTTAAGCCTCCTGCCATGCCCATGGTTGCCCTGGCAACTGTTGCTGGCCCCCAAAGCGGAAGTGGGCGGGTCCTGGCGCCCTTAAGCCCCCTGCCATGCCCATTGATGCCCTGGCAACTGTTGCTGGCCCCTAAAGCGGAAGTGGGTGGGTCCAGGCCCCCTTAAGCCCCCGGCCATGCCCATGGTTGCCCTGGAAACTGTTGCTGGCCCCCAAAGCGGAAGTGGGCGGGTCCAGGCGCCCTTAAGCTTCCTGCCATGCCCAATGTTGCCCTGGCAACTGTTGCTGGCCCCCAAAGCGGAAGTGGGCGGGTTCTGGCGCCCTTAAGCCCCCTGCCATGCCCAGGGTTGCCTGGCAACTGTTGCTGGCCCCCAAAGCGGAAGTGGGAGGGTCCAGGCACCCTTAAGCCCCTGCCATGCGCAGGGTTGCCCTGGCAACTGTTGCTGGCCCCCAAAGCGGAAGTGGGCGGGTCCAGGCCCCCTTAAGCCTCCTGCCATGCCCATGGTTGCCCTGGCAACTGTTGCTGGCCCCCAAAGCGGAAGTGGGCGGGTCCTGGCGCCCTTAAGCCCCCTGCCATGCCCAATGATGCCCTGGCAACTGTTGCTGGCCCCTAAAGCGGAAGTGGGCGGGTCCAGGCCCCCTTAAGCCCCCGGCCATGCCCATGGTTGCCCTGGAAACTGTTGCTGGCCCCCAAAGCGGAAGTGGGCGGGTCCAAGCGCCCTTAAGCCCCCTGCCTTGCCCAGGGTTGCCCTGGCAACTGTTGCTGGCCCCCAAAGCGGAAGTGGGCGGGTCCTGACTCCCTTAAGCCCCTGCCTTGCCCAGGGTTGCCCTGGCAACTGTTGCTGGTCCCCAAAGCGGAAGTGGGCGGTTACTGACTCCCTTAAGCCCCCTGCCTTGCCCAGGGTTGCCCTGGCAACTGTTGCTGGTCCCCAAAGCGGAAGTGGGCGGTTACTGACTCCCTTAAGCCCCCTGCCTTGCCCAGGGTTGCCCTGGCAACTTTTGCTGGCCCCCAAAGCGGAAGTGGGCGGGTCCTGGCGCCGTTAAGCCCCTTGCCATGCCCAATGTTGCCCTGGCAACTGTTGCTGGGCCCCAAAGCGGAAGTGGGCGGGTCCTGGCGCCCTTAAGCCCCCTGCCATGCCCAGGGTAGCCCTGGCAACTGTTGCTGGCCCCCAAAGCGGAAGTGGGGGGGTCCAGGCGCCCTTAAGCCCCCTGCCATGCCCAGGGTAGCCCTGGCAACTGTTTCTGGCCCCCAAAGCGGAAGTGGGCGGGTCCTGGCGCCCTTAAGCCCCCTGCCTTGCCCAGGGTTGCCCTGGCAACTGTTGCTGGCCCCCAAAGCTTAAGTGGGCGGGTCCAGGCCCCCTTAAGCCTCCTGCAATGCCCATGGTTGCCCTGGCAACTGTTTCTGGCCCCCAAAGCGGAAGTGGGCGGGTCCTGGCGCCCTTAAGCCCCCTGCCTTGCCCAGGGTTGCCCTGGCAACTGTTGCTGGCCCCCAAAGCGGAAGTGGGCGGGTCCTGACTCCCTTAAGCCCCCTGCCATGCCCAATGTTGCCCTGGCAACTGTTGCTGGCCCCCAAAGCGGAAGTGGGCGGGTCCAGGCCCCATTAAGCCCCCTGCCATGCACAGGTTTGCCCTGGCAACTGTTGCTGGCCCCAAAAGCGGAAGTGGGCGGGTCCTGACTCCCTTAAGCCCCCTGCCATGCCCAGGGTTGCCCTGGCAACTGTTGCTGGCCCCCAAAGCGGAAGTAGGCGGGTCCAGGCCCCCTTAAGCCCCCTGCCATGCCCATGGTTGCCCTGGAAACTGTTGCTGGCCCCCAAAGCGGAAGTGGGTTGGTCCAGGCGCCCTTAAGCTCCCTGCCATGCCCAATGTTGCCCTGGCAACTGTTGCTGGTCCCCAAAGCGGAAGTGGGCGGGTCCTGACTCCCTTAAGCCCCTTGCCATGCCCAATGTTGCCCTGGCAACTGTTGCTGGCCCCCAAAGCGGAAGTGGGCGGGTTCTGGCGCCCTTAAGCCCCCTGCCATGCCCAGGGTTGCCCTGGCAACTGTTGCTGGCCCCCAAAGCGGAAGTGGGCGGGTCCAGGCGCCCTTAAGCCCCCTGCCATGCCCAGGGTTGCCATGGCAACTGTTGCTGGCCCCAAAGCGGAAGTGGGTGGGTCCTGGCGCCCTTAAGCCCCCTGCCATGCCCAGGGTTGCCCTGGCAACTTTTGCTGGCCCCAAAGCGGAAGTGGGCGGGTCCAGGGCCCCTTAAGCCCCCTGCCATGCCCAGGGTTGCCCTGGCAACTGTTGCTGGCCCCCAAATCGGAAGTGGGCGGGTTCTGGCGCCCTTAAGCCCCCTGCCATGCCCAGGGTTGCCCAGGCAACTGTTGCTGGCCCCCAAAGCGGAAGTGGGCGGGTCCAGGCCCCCTTAAGCCTCCTGCAATGCCCATGGTTGCCCTGGCAACTGTTGCTGGCCCCCAAAGCGGAAGTGGGTGTGTCCTAGCCCCCTGCCATGCCCAGGTTTACCCTGGCAACTGTTGCTGGCCCCCAAAGCGGAAGTGGGTGGGTCCAGGCGCCCTTAAGCCCCCTGCCATGCCCAGTGTTGCCCTGGCAACTGTTGCTGGCCCCCAAAGCGGAAGTGGGCGGGTCCTGGCGCCCTTAAGCCCCCTGCCATGCCCAGGGTTGCCCTGGCAACTGTTGCTGGCCCCCAAAGCGGAAGTGGGCGGGTCCAGGCGCCCGTAAGCCCCCTGCCATGCACAGGTTTGCCCTGGCAACTGTTGCTGGCCCCAAAAGCGGAAGTGGGCGGGTCCTGACTCCCTTAAGCCCCCTGCCATGCCCAGGGTTGCCCTGGCAACTGTTGCTGGCCCCTAAAGCGGAAGTGGGCGGGTCCTGACTCCCTTAAGCCCCCTGCCATGCCCAATGTTGCCCTGGCAACTGTTGCTGGCCCCCAAAGCGGAAGTGGGCGGGTCCAGGCCCCATTAAGCCCCCTGCCATGCACAGGTTTGCCCTGGCAACTGTTGCTGGCCCCAAAAGCGGAAGTGGGCGGGTCCTGACTCCCTTAAGCCCCCTGCCATGCCCAGGGTTGCCCTGGCAACTGTTGCTGGCCCCCAAAGCGGAAGTGGGCGGGTCCTGGCGCCCTTAAGCCCCCTGCCATGCCCAATGATGCCCTGGCAACTGTTGCTGGCCCCCAAAGCGGAAGTGGGCGGGTCCAGGCCCCCTTAAGCCCCCTGCCATGCCCATGGTTGCCCTGGAAACTGTTGCTGGCCCCCAAAGCGGAAGTGGGTTGGTCCAGGCGCCCTTAAGCTCCCTGCCATGCCCAATGTTGCCCTGGCAACTGTTGCTGGTCCCCAAAGCGGAAGTGGGCGGGTCCTGACTCCCTTAAGCCCCTTGCCATGCCCAATGTTGCCCTGGCAACTGTTGCTGGCCCCCAAAGCGGAAGTGGGCGGGTTCTGGCGCCCTTAAGCCCCCTGCCATGCCCAGGGTTGCCCTGGCAACTGTTGCTGGCCCCCAAAGCGGAAGTGGGCGGGTCCAGGCGCCCTTAAGCCCCCTGCCATGCCCAGGGTTGCCCTGGCAACTGTTGCTGGCCCCAAAGCGGAAGTGGGTGGGTCCTGGCGCCCTTAAGCCCCCTGCCATGCCCAGGGTTGCCCTGGCAACTTTTGCTGGCCCCAAAGCGGAAGTGGGCGGGTCCAGGGCCCCTTAAGCCCCCTGCCATGCCCAGGGTTGCCCTGGCAACTGTTGCTGGCCCCCAAATCGGAAGTGGGCGGGTTCTGGCGCCCTTAAGCCCCCTGCCATGCCCAGGGTTGCCCAGGCAACTGTTGCTGGCCCCCAAAGCGGAAGTGGGCGGGTCCAGGCCCCCTTAAGCCTCCTGCAATGCCCATGGTTGCCCTGGCAACTGTTGCTGGCCCCCAAAGCGGAAGTGGGTGTGTCCTAGCCCCCTGCCATGCCCAGGTTTACCCTGGCAACTGTTGCTGGCCCCCAAAGCGGAAGTGGGTGGGTCCAGGCGCCCTTAAGCCCCCTGCCATGCCCAGTGTTGCCCTGGCAACTGTTGCTGGCCCCCAAAGCGGAAGTGGGCGGGTCCTGGCGCCCTTAAGCCCCCTGCCATGCCCAGGGTTGCCCTGGCAACTGTTGCTGGCCCCCAAAGCGGAAGTGGGCGGGTCCAGGCGCCCTTAAGCCCCCTGCCATGCCCTGGGTTGCCCTGGCAACTGTTGCTGGCCCCCAAAGCGGAAGTGGGCGGGTCCAGGCCCACTTAAGCCCCCTGCCATGCCCAGGGTTGCCCTGGCAACTGTTGCTGGCCCCCAAAGCGGAAGTCGGCGGGTCCAGGCCCCCTTAAGCCCCCTGCCTTGCCCAGGGTTGCCCTGGCAACTGTTGCTGGTCCCCAAAGCGGAAGTGGGCGGGTCCTGACTCCCTTAAGCCCCCTGCCATGCCCAGGGTTGCCCTGGCAACTGTTGCTGGCCCCCAAAGCGGAAGTGGGCGGGTCCAGGCCCCCTTAAGCCCCCTGCCTTGCCCAGGGTTGCCCTGGAAACTGTTGCTGGTCCCCAAAGCGGAAGTGGGCGGGTCCTGACTCCCTTAAGCCCCCTGCCATGCCCAGGGTTGCCCTGGCAACTATTGCTGGCCCCCAAAGCGGAAGTGGGCGGGTCCTGGCGCCCTTAAGCCACCTGCCATGCCCAATGTTGCCCTGGCAACTGTTGCTGGCCCCCAAAGCGGAAGTGGGTGGGTCCTAGCCCCCTGCCATGCCCAGGTTTACCCTGGCAACTGTTGCTGGCCCCCAAAGCGGAAGTGGGCGGGTCCAGGCCCCCTTAAGCTCCCTGCCATGCCCAATGATGCCCTGGCAACTGTTGCTGGTCCCCAAAGCGGAAGTGGGCGGGTCCAGGCCCCTTTAAGCCTCCTGCCATGCCCATGGTTGCCCTGGCAACTGTTGCTGGCCTCCAAAGCGGAAGTGGGCGGGTCCTGGCGCCCTTAAGCCCCCTGCCATGCCCAATGATGCCCTGGCAACTGTTGCTGGCCCCCAAAGCGGAAGTGGGCGGGTCCAGGCCCCCTTAAGCCCCCTGCCATGCCCATGGTTGCCCTGGAAACTGTTGCTGGCCCCCAAAGCGGAAGTGGGTTGGTCCAGGCGCCCTTAAGCTCCCTGCCATGCCCAATGTTGCCCTGGCAACTGTTGCTGGTCCCCAAAGCGGAAGTGGGCGGGTCCTGACTCCCTTAAGCCCCCTGCCATGCCCAATGTTGCCCTGGCAACTGTTGCTGGCCCCTAAAGCGGAAGTGGGTGGGTCCAGGCCCCCCTTAAGCCCCCGGCCATGCCCATGGTTGCCCTGGAAACTGTTGCTGGCCCCCAAAGCGGAAGTGGGCGGGTCCAGGCGCCCTTAAGCTTCCTGCCATGCCCAATGTTGCCCTGGCAACTGTTGCTGGCCCCCAAAGCGGAAGTGGGCGGGTTCTGGCGCCCTTAAGCCCCCTGCCATGCCCAGGGTTGCCCTGGCAACTGTTGCTGGCCCCCAAAGCGGAAGTGGGAGGGTCCAGGCACCCTTAAGCCCCTGCCATGCGCAGGGTTGCCCTGGCAACTGTTGCTGGCCCCCAAAGCGGAAGTGGGCGGGTCCAGGCCCCCTTAAGCCTCCTGCCATGCCCATGGTTGCCCTGGCAACTGTTGCTGGCCCCCAAAGCGGAAGTGGGCGGGTCCTGGCGCCCTTAAGCCCCCTGCCATGCCCATTGATGCCCTGGCAACTGTTGCTGGCCCCTAAAGCGGAAGTGGGTGGGACCAGGCCCCCTTAAGCCCCCGGCCATGCCCATGGTTGCCCTGGAAACTGTTGCTGGCCCCCAAAGCGGAAGTGGGCGGGTCCAGGCGCCCTTAAGCTTCCTGCCATGCCCAATGTTGCCCTGGCAACTGTTGCTGGCCCCCAAAGCGGAAGTGGGCGGGTTCTGGCGCCCTTAAGCCCCCTGCCATGCCCAATGATGCCCTGGCAACTGTTGCTGCCCCCCAAAGCGGAAGTGGGCGGGTCCTGACTCCCTTAAGCCCCCTGCCATGCCCAATGATGCCCTGGCAACTGTTGCTGCCCCCCAAAGCGGAAGTGGGCGGGTCCTGGCGCCCTTAAGCCCCCTGCCATGCCCAGGGTTGCCCTGGCAACTGTTGCTGGCCCCCAAAGCGGAAGTGGGCGGGTCCAGGCCCCTTTAAGCCTCCTGTCATGCCCATGGTTGCCCTGGCAACTGTTGCTGGCCCCCAAAGCGGAAGTGGGCGGGTCCTGGCGCCCTTAAGCCCCCTGCCATGCCCACTGATGCCCTGGCAACTGTTGCTGGGCCCCCAAAGCGGAAGTGGGCGGGTCCAGGCCCCCTTAAGCCCCCTGCCATGCCCAGGGTTGCCCTGGCAACTGTTGCTGGCCCCCAAATCGGAAGTGGGCGGGTTCTGACGCCCTTAAGCCCCCTGCCATGCCCAGGGTTGCCCTGGCAACTGTTGCTGGCCCCCAAAGCGGAAGTGGGCGGGTTCAGGCCCCCTTAAGCCCCCTGCCATGCCCAGGGTTGCCCTGGCAACTGTTGCTGGCCCCCAAAGCGGAAGTGGGCGGGTCCTGGCGCCCTTAAGCCCCCTGCCATGCCCACTGATGCCCTGGCAACTGTTGCTGGGCCCCCAAAGCGGAAGTTGGCGGGTCCAGGACCCTTAAGCCCCCTGCCATGCCCATGGTTGCCCTGGCAACTGTTGCTGGCCCCCAAAGCGGAAGTGGGCGGGTCCAGGCCCCCTTAAGCCTCCTGCCATGCCCATGGTTGCCCTGGCAACTGTTGCTGGCCCCCAAAGCGGAAGTGGGCGGGTCCTGGCGCCCTTAAGCCCCCTGCCATGCCCATTGATGCCCTGGCAACTGTTGCTGGCCCCTAAAGCGGAAGTGGGTGGGTCCAGGCCCCCTTAAGCCCCCGGCCATGCCCATGGTTGCCCTGGAAACTGTTGCTGGCCCCCAAAGCGGAAGTGGGCGGGTCCAGGCGCCCTTAAGCTTCCTGCCATGCCCAATGTTGCCCTGGCAACTGTTGCTGGCCCCCAAAGCGGAAGTGGGCGGGTTCTGGCGCCCTTAAGCCCCCTGCCATGCCCAGGGTTGCCTGGCAACTGTTGCTGGCCCCCAAAGCGGAAGTGGGAGGGTCCAGGCACCCTTAAGCCCCTGCCATGCGCAGGGTTGCCCTGGCAACTGTTGCTGGCCCCCAAAGCGGAAGTGGGCGGGTCCAGGCCCCCTTAAGCCTCCTGCCATGCCCATGGTTGCCCTGGCAACTGTTGCTGGCCCCCAAAGCGGAAGTGGGCGGGTCCTGGCGCCCTTAAGCCCCCTGCCATGCCCAATGATGCCCTGGCAACTGTTGCTGGCCCCTAAAGCGGAAGTGGGCGGGTCCAGGCCCCCTTAAGCCCCCGGCCATGCCCATGGTTGCCCTGGAAACTGTTGCTGGCCCCCAAAGCGGAAGTGGGCGGGTCCAAGCGCCCTTAAGCCCCCTGCCTTGCCCAGGGTTGCCCTGGCAACTGTTGCTGGCCCCCAAAGCGGAAGTGGGCGGGTCCTGACTCCCTTAAGCCCCTGCCTTGCCCAGGGTTGCCCTGGCAACTGTTGCTGGTCCCCAAAGCGGAAGTGGGCGGTTACTGACTCCCTTAAGCCCCCTGCCTTGCCCAGGGTTGCCCTGGCAACTGTTGCTGGTCCCCAAAGCGGAAGTGGGCGGTTACTGACTCCCTTAAGCCCCCTGCCTTGCCCAGGGTTGCCCTGGCAACTTTTGCTGGCCCCCAAAGCGGAAGTGGGCGGGTCCTGGCGCCGTTAAGCCCCTTGCCATGCCCAATGTTGCCCTGGCAACTGTTGCTGGGCCCCAAAGCGGAAGTGGGCGGGTCCTGGCGCCCTTAAGCCCCCTGCCATGCCCAGGGTAGCCCTGGCAACTGTTGCTGGCCCCCAAAGCGGAAGTGGGTGGGTCCAGGCGCCCTTAAGCCCCCTGCCATGCCCAGGGTAGCCCTGGCAACTGTTTCTGGCCCCCAAAGCGGAAGTGGGCGGGTCCTGGCGCCCTTAAGCCCCCTGCCTTGCCCAGGGTTGCCCTGGCAACTGTTGCTGGCCCCCAAAGCTTAAGTGGGCGGGTCCAGGCCCCCTTAAGCCTCCTGCAATGCCCATGGTTGCCCTGGCAACTGTTTCTGGCCCCCAAAGCGGAAGTGGGCGGGTCCTGGCGCCCTTAAGCCCCCTGCCTTGCCCAGGGTTGCCCTGGCAACTGTTGCTGGCCCCCAAAGCGGAAGTGGGCGGGTCCTGACTCCCTTAAGCCCCCTGCCATGCCCAATGTTGCCCTGGCAACTGTTGCTGGCCCCCAAAGCGGAAGTGGGCGGGTCCAGGCCCCATTAAGCCCCCTGCCATGCACAGGTTTGCCCTGGCAACTGTTGCTGGCCCCAAAAGCGGAAGTGGGCGGGTCCTGACTCCCTTAAGCCCCCTGCCATGCCCAGGGTTGCCCTGGCAACTGTTGCTGGCCCCCAAAGCGGAAGTAGGCGGGTCCAGGCCCCCTTAAGCCCCCTGCCATGCCCATGGTTGCCCTGGAAACTGTTGCTGGCCCCCAAAGCGTAAGTGGGTTGGTCCAGGCGCCCTTAAGCTCCCTGCCATGCCCAATGTTGCCCTGGCAACTGTTGCTGGTCCCCAAAGCGGAAGTGGGCGGGTCCTGACTCCCTTAAGCCCCTTGCCATGCCCAATGTTGCCCTGGCAACTGTTGCTGGCCCCCAAAGCGGAAGTGGGCGGGTTCTGGCGCCCTTAAGCCCCCTGCCATGCCCAGGGTTGCCCTGGCAACTGTTGCTGGCCCCCAAAGCGGAAGTGGGCGGGTCCAGGCGCCCTTAAGCCCCCTGCCATGCCCAGGGTTGCCATGGCAACTGTTGCTGGCCCCAAAGCGGAAGTGGGTGGGTCCTGGCGCCCTTAAGCCCCCTGCCATGCCCAGGGTTGCCCTGGCAACTTTTGCTGGCCCCAAAGCGGAAGTGGGCGGGTCCAGGGCCCCTTAAGCCCCCTGCCATGCCCAGGGTTGCCCTGGCAACTGTTGCTGGCCCCCAAATCGGAAGTGGGCGGGTTCTGGCGCCCTTAAGCCCCCTGCCATGCCCAGGGTTGCCCAGGCAACTGTTGCTGGCCCCCAAAGCGGAAGTGGGCGGGTCCAGGCCCCCTTAAGCCTCCTGCAATGCCCATGGTTGCCCTGGCAACTGTTGCTGGCCCCCAAAGCGGAAGTGGGTGTGTCCTAGCCCCCTGCCATGCCCAGGTTTACCCTGGCAACTGTTGCTGGCCCCCAAAGCGGAAGTGGGTGGGTCCAGGCGCCCTTAAGCCCCCTGCCATGCCCAGTGTTGCCCTGGCAACTGTTGCTGGCCCCCAAAGCGGAAGTGGGCGGGTCCTGGCGCCCTTAAGCCCCCTGCCATGCCCAGGGTTGCCCTGGCAACTGTTGCTGGCCCCCAAAGCGGAAGTGGGCGGGTCCAGGCGCCCGTAAGCCCCCTGCCATGCACAGGTTTGCCCTGGCAACTGTTGCTGGCCCCAAAAGCGGAAGTGGGCGGGTCCTGACTCCCTTAAGCCCCCTGCCATGCCCAGGGTTGCCCTGGCAACTGTTGCTGGCCCCTAAAGCGGAAGTGGGCGGGTCCTGACTCCCTTAAGCCCCCTGCCATGCCCAATGTTGCCCTGGCAACTGTTGCTGGCCCCCAAAGCGGAAGTGGGCGGGTCCAGGCCCCATTAAGCCCCCTGCCATGCACAGGTTTGCCCTGGCAACTGTTGCTGGCCCCAAAAGCGGAAGTGGGCGGGTCCTGACTCCCTTAAGCCCCCTGCCATGCCCAGGGTTGCCCTGGCAACTGTTGCTGGCCCCCAAAGCGGAAGTGGGCGGGTCCTGGCGCCCTTAAGCCCCCTGCCATGCCCAATGATGCCCTGGCAACTGTTGCTGGCCCCCAAAGCGGAAGTGGGCGGGTCCAGGCCCCCTTAAGCCCCCTGCCATGCCCATGGTTGCCCTGGAAACTGTTGCTGGCCCCCAAAGCGGAAGTGGGTTGGTCCAGGCGCCCTTAAGCTCCCTGCCATGCCCAATGTTGCCCTGGCAACTGTTGCTGGTCCCCAAAGCGGAAGTGGGCGGGTCCTGACTCCCTTAAGCCCCTTGCCATGCCCAATGTTGCCCTGGCAACTGTTGCTGGCCCCCAAAGCGGAAGTGGGCGGGTTCTGGCGCCCTTAAGCCCCCTGCCATGCCCAGGGTTGCCCTGGCAACTGTTGCTGGCCCCCAAAGCGGAAGTGGGCGGGTCCAGGCGCCCTTAAGCCCCCTGCCATGCCCAGGGTTGCCCTGGCAACTGTTGCTGGCCCCAAAGCGGAAGTGGGTGGGTCCTGGCGCCCTTAAGCCCCCTGCCATGCCCAGGGTTGCCCTGGCAACTTTTGCTGGCCCCAAAGCGGAAGTGGGCGGGTCCAGGGCCCCTTAAGCCCCCTGCCATGCCCAGGGTTGCCCTGGCAACTGTTGCTGGCCCCCAAATCGGAAGTGGGCGGGTTCTGGCGCCCTTAAGCCCCCTGCCATGCCCAGGGTTGCCCAGGCAACTGTTGCTGGCCCCCAAAGCGGAAGTGGGCGGGTCCAGGCCCCCTTAAGCCTCCTGCAATGCCCATGGTTGCCCTGGCAACTGTTGCTGGCCCCCAAAGCGGAAGTGGGTGTGTCCTAGCCCCCTGCCATGCCCAGGTTTACCCTGGCAACTGTTGCTGGCCCCCAAAGCGGAAGTGGGTGGGTCCAGGCGCCCTTAAGCCCCCTGCCATGCCCAGTGTTGCCCTGGCAACTGTTGCTGGCCCCCAAAGCGGAAGTGGGCGGGTCCTGGCGCCCTTAAGCCCCCTGCCATGCCCAGGGTTGCCCTGGCAACTGTTGCTGGCCCCCAAAGCGGAAGTGGGCGGGTCCAGGCGCCCTTAAGCCCCCTGCCATGCCCTGGGTTGCCCTGGCAACTGTTGCTGGCCCCCAAAGCGGAAGTGGGCGGGTCCAGGCCCCCTTAAGCCCCCTGCCATGCCCAGGGTTGCCCTGGCAACTGTTGCTGGCCCCCAAAGCGGAAGTCGGCGGGTCCAGGCCCCCTTAAGCCCCCTGCCTTGCCCAGGGTTGCCCTGGCAACTGTTGCTGGCCCCCAAAGCGGAAGTGGGTGGGTCCTAGCCCCCTGCCATGCCCAGGTTTACCCTGGCAACTGTTGCTGGCCCCCAAAGCGGAAGTGGGCGGGTCCAGGCCCCCTTAAGCTCCCTGCCATGCCCAATGTTGCCCTGGCAACTGTTGCTGGTCCCCAAAGCGGAAGTGGGCGGGTCCAGGCCCCTTTAAGCCTCCTGCCATGCCCATGGTTGCCCTGGCAACTGTTGCTGGCCTCCAAAGCGGAAGTGGGCGGGTCCTGGCGCCCTTAAGCCCCCTGCCATGCCCAATGATGCCCTGGCAACTGTTGCTGGCCCCCAAAGCGGAAGTGGGCGGGTCCAGGCCCCCTTAAGCCCCCTGCCATGCCCATGGTTGCCCTGGAAACTGTTGCTGGCCCCCAAAGCGGAAGTGGGTTGGTCCAGGCGCCCTTAAGCTCCCTGCCATGCCCAATGTTGCCCTGGCAACTGTTGCTGGTCCCCAAAGCGGAAGTGGGCGGGTCCTGACTCCCTTAAGCCCCCTGCCATGCCCAATGTTGCCCTGGCAACTGTTGCTGGCCCCCAAAGCGGAAGTGGGCGGGTCCAGGCGCCCTTAAGCCCCCTGCCATGCCCTGGGTTGCCCTGGCAACTGTTGCTGGTCCCCAAAGCGGAAGTGGGCGGGTCCTGACTCCCTTAAGCCCCCTGCCATGCCCAATGTTGCCCTGGCAACTGTTGCTGGCCCCCAAAGCGGAAGTGGGCGGGTCCAGGCGCCCTTAAGCCCCCTGCCATGCCCACTGATGCCCTGGCAACTGTTGCTGGGCCCCCAAAGCGGAAGTTGGCGGGTCCAGGACCCTTAAGCCCCCTGCCATGCCCATGGTTGCCCTGGCAACTGTTGCTGGCCCCCAAAGCGGAAGTGGGCGGGTCCAGGCCCCCTTAAGCCTCCTGCCATGCCCATGGTTGCCCTGGCAACTGTTGCTGGCCCCCAAAGCGGAAGTGGGCGGGTCCTGGCGCCCTTAAGCCCCCTGCCATGCCCATTGATGCCCTGGCAACTGTTGCTGGCCCCTAAAGCGGAAGTGGGTGGGTCCAGGCCCCCTTAAGCCCCCGGCCATGCCCATGGTTGCCCTGGAAACTGTTGCTGGCCCCCAAAGCGGAAGTGGGCGGGTCCAGGCGCCCTTAAGCTTCCTGCCATGCCCAATGTTGCCCTGGCAACTGTTGCTGGCCCCCAAAGCGGAAGTGGGCGGGTTCTGGCGCCCTTAAGCCCCCTGCCATGCGCAGGGTTGCCCTGGCAACTGTTGCTGGCCCCCAAAGCGGAAGTGGGCGGGTCCAGGCCCCCTTAAGCCTCCTGCCATGCCCATGGTTGCCCTGGCAACTGTTGCTGGCCCCCAAAGCGGAAGTGGGAGGGTCCAGGCACCCTTAAGCCCCTGCCATGCGCAGGGTTGCCCTGGCAACTGTTGCTGGCCCCCAAAGCGGAAGTGGGCGGGTCCAGGCCCCCTTAAGCCTCCTGCCATGCCCATGGTTGCCCTGGCAACTGTTGCTGGCCCCCAAAGCGGAAGTGGGCGGGTCCTGGCGCCCTTAAGCCCCCTGCCATGCCCAATGATGCCCTGGCAACTGTTGCTGGCCCCTAAAGCGGAAGTGGGCGGGTCCAGGCCCCCTTAAGCCCCCGGCCATGCCCATGGTTGCCCTGGAAACTGTTGCTGGCCCCCAAAGCGGAAGTGGGCGGGTCCAAGCGCCCTTAAGCCCCCTGCCTTGCCCAGGGTTGCCCTGGCAACTGTTGCTGGCCCCCAAAGCGGAAGTGGGCGGGTCCTGACTCCCTTAAGCCCCTGCCTTGCCCAGGGTTGCCCTGGCAACTGTTGCTGGTCCCCAAAGCGGAAGTGGGCGGTTACTGACTCCCTTAAGCCCCCTGCCTTGCCCAGGGTTGCCCTGGCAACTGTTGCTGGTCCCCAAAGCGGAAGTGGGCGGTTACTGACTCCCTTAAGCCCCCTGCCTTGCCCAGGGTTGCCCTGGCAACTTTTGCTGGCCCCCAAAGCGGAAGTGGGCGGGTCCTGGCGCCGTTAAGCCCCTTGCCATGCCCAATGTTGCCCTGGCAACTGTTGCTGGCCCCCAAAGCGGAAGTGGGCGGGTTCTGGCGCCCTTAAGCCCCCTGCCATGCCCAGGGTTGCCCTGGCAACTGTTGCTGGCCCCCAAAGCGGAAGTGGGAGGGTCCAGGCACCCTTAAGCCCCTGCCATGCGCAGGGTTGCCCTGGCAACTGTTGCTGGCCCCCAAAGCGGAAGTGGGCGGGTCCAGGCCCCCTTAAGCCTCCTGCCATGCCCATGGTTGCCCTGGCAACTGTTGCTGGCCCCCAAAGCGGAAGTGGGCGGGTCCAGGCGCCCTTAAGCCCCCTGCCATGCCCATTGATGCCCTGGCAACTGTTGCTGGCCCCTAAAGCGGAAGTGGGTGGGACCAGGCCCCCTTAAGCCCCCGGCCATGCCCATGGTTGCCCTGGAAACTGTTGCTGGCCCCCAAAGCGGAAGTGGGCGGGTCCAGGCGCCCTTAAGCTTCCTGCCATGCCCAATGTTGCCCTGGCAACTGTTGCTGGCCCCCAAAGCGGAAGTGGGCGGGTTCTGGCGCCCTTAAGCCCCCTGCCATGCCCAATGATGCCCTGGCAACTGTTGCTGCCCCCCAAAGCGGAAGTGGGCGGGTCCTGACTCCCTTAAGCCCCCTGCCATGCCCAATGATGCCCTGGCAACTGTTGCTGCCCCCCAAAGCGGAAGTGGGCGGGTCCTGGCGCCCTTAAGCCCCCTGCCATGCCCAGGGTTGCCCTGGCAACTGTTGCTGGCCCCCAAAGCGGAAGTGGGCGGGTCCAGGCCCCTTTAAGCCTCCTGTCATGCCCATGGTTGCCCTGGCAACTGTTGCTGGCCCCCAAAGCGGAAGTGGGCGGGTTCTGACGCCCTTAAGCCCCCTGCCATGCCCAGGGTTGCCCTGGCAACTGTTGCTGGCCCCCAAAGCGGAAGTGGGCGGGTTCAGGCCCCCTTAAGCCCCCTGCCATGCCCAGGGTTGCCCTGGCAACTGTTGCTGGCCCCCAAAGCGGAAGTGGGCGGGTCCTGGCGCCCTTAAGCCCCCTGCCATGCCCACTGATGCCCTGGCAACTGTTGCTGGGCCCCCAAAGCGGAAGTTGGCGGGTCCAGGACCCTTAAGCCCCCTGCCATGCCCATGGTTGCCCTGGCAACTGTTGCTGGCCCCCAAAGCGGAAGTGGGCGGGTCCAGGCCCCCTTAAGCCTCCTGCCATGCCCATGGTTGCCCTGGCAACTGTTGCTGGCCCCCAAAGCGGAAGTGGGCGGGTCCTGGCGCCCTTAAGCCCCCTGCCATGCCCATTGATGCCCTGGCAACTGTTGCTGGCCCCTAAAGCGGAAGTGGGTGGGTCCAGGCCCCCTTAAGCCCCCGGCCATGCCCATGGTTGCCCTGGAAACTGTTGCTGGCCCCCAAAGCGGAAGTGGGCGGGTCCAGGCGCCCTTAAGCTTCCTGCCATGCCCAATGTTGCCCTGGCAACTGTTGCTGGCCCCCAAAGCGGAAGTGGGCGGGTTCTGGCGCCCTTAAGCCCCCTGCCATGCCCAGGGTTGCCCTGGCAACTGTTGCTGGCCCCCAAAGCGGAAGTGGGAGGGTCCAGGCACCCTTAAGCCCCTGCCATGCGCAGGGTTGCCCTGGCAACTGTTGCTGGCCCCCAAAGCGGAAGTGGGCGGGTCCAGGCCCCCTTAAGCCTCCTGCCATGCCCATGGTTGCCCTGGCAACTGTTGCTGGCCCCCAAAGCGGAAGTGGGCGGGTCCTGGCGCCCTTAAGCCCCCTGCCATGCCCAATGATGCCCTGGCAACTGTTGCTGGCCCCTAAAGCGGAAGTGGGCGGGTCCAGGCCCCCTTAAGCCCCCGGCCATGCCCATGGTTGCCCTGGAAACTGTTGCTGGCCCCCAAAGCGGAAGTGGGCGGGTCCAAGCGCCCTTAAGCCCCCTGCCTTGCCCAGGGTTGCCCTGGCAACTGTTGCTGGCCCCCAAAGCGGAAGTGGGCGGGTCCTGACTCCCTTAAGCCCCTGCCTTGCCCAGGGTTGCCCTGGCAACTGTTGCTGGTCCCCAAAGCGGAAGTGGGCGGTTACTGACTCCCTTAAGCCCCCTGCCTTGCCCAGGGTTGCCCTGGCAACTGTTGCTGGTCCCTAAAGCGGAAGTGGGCGGTTACTGACTCCCTTAAGCCCCTGCCTTGCCCAGGGTTGCCCTGGCAACTTTTGCTGGCCCCCAAAGCGGAAGTGGGCGGGTCCTGGCGCCGTTAAGCCCCTTGCCATGCCCAATGTTGCCGGGCCCCAAAGCGGAAGTGGGCGGGTCCTGGCGCCCTTAAGCCCCTGCCATGCCCAGGGTAGCCCTGGCAACTGTTGCTGGCCCCCAAAGCGGAAGTGGGTGGGTCCAGGCGCCCTTAAGCCCCCTGCCATGCCCAGGGTAGCCCTGGCAACTGTTTCTGGCCCCCAAAGCGGAAGTGGGCGGGTCCTGGCGCCCTTAAGCCCCCTGCCTTGCCCAGGGTTGCCCTGGCAACTGTTGCTGGCCCCCAAAGCTTAAGTGGGCGGGTCCTGACTCCCTTAAGCCCCCTGCCATGCCCAATGTTGCCCTGGCAACTGTTGCTGGCCCCCAAAGCGGAAGTGGGCGGGTCCTGGCGCCCTTAAGCCCCCTGCCATGCCCAGGGTAGCCCTGGCAACTGTTGCTGGCCCCCAAAGCGGAAGTGGGCGGGTCCAGGCGCCCTTAAGCCCCCTGCCATGCCCAGGGTAGCCCTGGCAACTGTTTCTGGCCCCCAAAGCGGAAGTGGGCGGGTCCTGGCGCCCTTAAGCCCCCTGCCTTGCCCAGGGTTGCCCTGGCAACTGTTGCTGGCCCCCAAAGCGGAAGTGGGCGGGTCCTGACTCCCTTAAGCCCCCTGCCATGCCCAATGTTGCCCTGGCAACTGTTGCTGGCCCCCAAAGCGGAAGTGGGCGGGTCCTGGCGCCCTTAAGCACCCTGCCATGCCCAGGGTAGCCCTGGCAACTGTTGCTGGCCCCCAAAGCGGAAGTGGGCGGGTCCTGACTCCCTTAAGCCCCCTGCCATGCCCAATGTTGCCCTGGCAACTGTTGCTGGCCCCAAAGCGGAAGTGGGTGGGTCCTGGCGCCCTTAAGCCCCCTGCCATGCCCAGGGTTGCCCTGGCAACTGTTGCTGGCCCCAAAGCGGAAGTGGGCGGGTCCAGGGCCCCTTAAGCCCCCTGCCATGCCCAGGGTTGCCCAGGCAACTGTTGCTGGCCCCCCAAATCGGAAGTGGGCGGGTTCTGGCGCCCTTAAGCCCCCTGCCATGCCCAGGGTTGCCCTGGCAACTGTTGCTGGCCCCCAAAGCGGAAGTGGGCGGGTCCAGGCCCCCTTAAGCCTCCTGCAATGCCCATGGTTGCCCTGGCAACTGTTTCTGGCCCCCAAAGCGGAAGTGGGCGGGTCCTGGCGCCCTTAAGCCCCCTGCCTTGCCCAGGGTTGCCCTGGCAACTGTTGCTGGCCCCCAAAGCGGAAGTGGGCGGGTCCTGACTCCCTTAAGCCCCCTGCCATGCCCAATGTTGCCCTGGCAACTGTTGCTGGCCCCCAAAGCGGAAGTGGGCGGGTCCAGGCCCCATTAAGCCCCCTGCCATGCACAGGTTTGCCCTGGCAACTGTTGCTGGCCCCAAAAGCGGAAGTGGGCGGGTCCTGACTCCCTTAAGCCCCCTGCCATGCCCAGGGTTGCCCTGGCAACTGTTGCTGGCCCCCAAAGCGGAAGTGGGCGGGTCCAGGCCCCCTTAAGCCCCCTGCCATGCCCATGGTTGCCCTGGAAACTGTTGCTGGCCCCCAAAGCGGAAGTGGGTTGGTCCAGGCGCCCTTAAGCTCCCTGCCATGCCCAATGTTGCCCTGGCAACTGTTGCTGGTCCCCAAAGCGGAAGTGGGCGGGTCCTGACTCCCTTAAGCCCCTTGCCATGCCCAATGTTGCCCTGGCAACTGTTGCTGGCCCCCAAAGCGGAAGTGGGCGGGTTCTGGCGCCCTTAAGCCCCCTGCCATGCCCAGGGTTGCCCTGGCAACTGTTGCTGGCCCCCAAAGCGGAAGTGGGCGGGTCCAGGCGCCCTTAAGCCCCCTGCCATGCCCAGGGTTGCCCTGGCAACTGTTGCTGGCCCCCAAAGCGGAAGTGGGCGGGTCCAGGCGCCCGTAAGCCCCCTGCCATGCACAGGTTTGCCCTGGCAACTGTTGCTGGCCCCCAAAGCGGAAGTGGGCGGGTCCTGACTCCCTTAAGCCCCCTGCCATGCCCAATGTTGCCCTGGCAACTGTTGCTGGCCCCCAAAGCGGAAGTGGGCGGGTCCAGGCCCCATTAAGCCCCCTGCCATGCACAGGTTTGCCCTGGCAACTGTTGCTGGCCCCAAAAGCGGAAGTGGGCGGGTCCTGACTCCCTTAAGCCCCCTGCCATGCCCAGGGTTGCCCTGGCAACTGTTGCTGGCCCCCAAAGCGGAAGTGGGCGGGTCCAGGCCCCCTTAAGCCCCCTGCCATGCCCATGGTTGCCCTGGAAACTGTTGCTGGCCCCCAAAGCGGAAGTGGGTTGGTCCAGGCGCCCTTAAGCTCCCTGCCATGCCCAATGTTGCCCTGGCAACTGTTGCTGGTCCCCAAAGCGGAAGTGGGCGGGTCCTGACTCCCTTAAGCCCCTTGCCATGCCCAATGTTGCCCTGGCAACTGTTGCTGGCCCCCAAAGCGGAAGTGGGCGGGTTCTGGCGCCCTTAAGCCCCCTGCCATGCCCAGGGTTGCCCTGGCAACTGTTGCTGGCCCCCCAAAGCGGAAGTGGGCGGGTCCAGGCGCCCTTAAGCCCCCTGCCATGCCCAGGGTTGCCCTGGCAACTGTTGCTGGCCCCCAAAGCGGAAGTGGGCGGGTCCAGGCGCCCGTAAGCCCCCTGCCATGCACAGGTTTGCCCTGGCAACTGTTGCTGGCCCCAAAAGCGGAAGTGGGCGGGTCCTGACTCCCTTAAGCCCCCTGCCATGCCCAGGGTTGCCCTGGCAACTGTTGCTGGCCCCTAAAGCGGAAGTGGGCGGGTCCTGACTCCCTTAAGCCCCCTGCCATGCCCAATGTTGCCCTGGCAACTGTTGCTGGCCCCCAAAGCGGAAGTGGGCGGGTCCAGGCCCCATTAAGCCCCCTGCCATGCACAGGTTTGCCCTGGCAACTGTTGCTGGCCCCAAAAGCGGAAGTGGGCGGGTCCTGACTCCCTTAAGCCCCCTGCCATGCCCAGGGTTGCCCTGGCAACTGTTGCTGGCCCCCAAAGCGGAAGTGGGCGGGTCCTGGCGCCCTTAAGCCCCCTGCCATGCCCAATGATGCCCTGGCAACTGTTGCTGGCCCCCAAAGCGGAAGTGGGCGGGTCCAGGCCCCCTTAAGCCCCCTGCCATGCCCATGGTTGCCCTGGAAACTGTTGCTGGCCCCCAAAGCGGAAGTGGGTTGGTCCAGGCGCCCTTAAGCTCCCTGCCATGCCCAATGTTGCCCTGGCAACTGTTGCTGGTCCCCAAAGCGGAAGTGGGCGGGTCCTGACTCCCTTAAGCCCCTTGCCATGCCCAATGTTGCCCTGGCAACTGTTGCTGGCCCCCAAAGCGGAAGTGGGCGGGTTCTGGCGCCCTTAAGCCCCCTGCCATGCCCAGGGTTGCCCTGGCAACTGTTGCTGGCCCCCAAAGCGGAAGTGGGCGGGTCCAGGCGCCCTTAAGCCCCCTGCCATGCCCAGGGTTGCCCTGGCAACTGTTGCTGGCCCCAAAGCGGAAGTGGGTGGGTCCTGGCGCCCTTAAGCCCCCTGCCATGCCCAGGGTTGCCCTGGCAACTTTTGCTGGCCCCAAAGCGGAAGTGGGCGGGTCCAGGGCCCCTTAAGCCCCCTGCCATGCCCAGGGTTGCCCTGGCAACTGTTGCTGGCCCCCAAATCGGAAGTGGGCGGGTTCTGGCGCCCTTAAGCCCCCTGCCATGCCCAGGGTTGCCCAGGCAACTGTTGCTGGCCCCCAAAGCGGAAGTGGGCGGGTCCAGGCCCCCTTAAGCCTCCTGCAATGCCCATGGTTGCCCTGGCAAACTGTTGCTGGCCCCCAAAGCGGAAGTGGGTGTGTCCTAGCCCCCTGCCATGCCCAGGTTTACCCTGGCAACTGTTGCTGGCCCCCAAAGCGGAAGTGGGTGGGTCCAGGCGCCCTTAAGCCCCCTGCCATGCCCAGTGTTGCCCTGGCAACTGTTGCTGGCCCCCAAAGCGGAAGTGGGCGGGTCCTGGCGCCCTTAAGCCCCCTGCCATGCCCAGGGTTGCCCTGGCAACTGTTGCTGGCCCCCAAAGCGGAAGTGGGCGGGTCCAGGCGCCCTTAAGCCCCCTGCCATGCCCTGGGTTGCCCTGGCAACTGTTGCTGGCCCCCAAAGCGGAAGTGGGCGGGTCCAGGCCCCCTTAAGCCCCCTGCCATGCCCAGGGTTGCCCTGGCAACTGTTGCTGGCCCCCAAAGCGGAAGTCGGCGGGTCCAGGCCCCCTTAAGCCCCCTGCCTTGCCCAGGGTTGCCCTGGCAACTGTTGCTGGTCCCCAAAGCGGAAGTGGGCGGGTCCTGACTCCCTTAAGCCCCCTGCCATGCCCAGGGTTGCCCTGGCAACTGTTGCTGGCCCCCAAAGCGGAAGTGGGCGGGTCCAGGCCCCCTTAAGCCCCCTGCCTTGCCCAGGGTTGCCCTGGAAACTGTTGCTGGTCCCCAAAGCGGAAGTGGGCGGGTCCTGACTCCCTTAAGCCCCCTGCCATGCCCAGGGTTGCCCTGGCAACTATTGCTGGCCCCCAAAGCGGAAGTGGGCGGGTCCTGGCGCCCTTAAGCCACCTGCCATGCCCAATGTTGCCCTGGCAACTGTTGCTGGCCCCCAAAGCGGAAGTGGGTGGGTCCTAGCCCCCTGCCATGCCCAGGTTTACCCTGGCAACTGTTGCTGGCCCCCAAAGCGGAAGTGGGCGGGTCCAGGCCCCCTTAAGCTCCCTGCCATGCCCAATGTTGCCCTGGCAACTGTTGCTGGTCCCCAAAGCGGAAGTGGGCGGGTCCAGGCCCCTTTAAGCCTCCTGCCATGCCCATGGTTGCCCTGGCAACTGTTGCTGGCCTCCAAAGCGGAAGTGGGCGGGTCCTGGCGCCCTTAAGCCCCCTGCCATGCCCAATGATGCCCTGGCAACTGTTGCTGGCCCCCAAAGCGGAAGTGGGCGGGTCCAGGCCCCCTTAAGCCCCCTGCCATGCCCATGGTTGCCCTGGAAACTGTTGCTGGCCCCCAAAGCGGAAGTGGGTTGGTCCAGGCGCCCTTAAGCTCCCTGCCATGCCCAATGTTGCCCTGGCAACTGTTACAAAGCGGAAGTGGGCGGGTCCTGACTCCCTTAAGCCCCCTGCCATGCCCAATGTTGCCCTGGCAACTGTTGCTGGCCCCTAAAGCGGAAGTGGGTGGGTCCAGGCCCCCTTAAGCCCCCGGCCATGCCCATGGTTGCCCTGGAAACTGTTGCTGGCCCCCAAAGCGGAAGTGGGCGGGTCCAGGCGCCCTTAAGCTTCCTGCCATGCCCAATGTTGCCCTGGCAACTGTTGCTGGCCCCCAAAGCGGAAGTGGGCGGGTTCTGGCGCCCTTAAGCCCCCTGCCATGCCCAGGGTTGCCCTGGCAACTGTTGCTGGCCCCCAAAGCGGAAGTGGGAGGGTCCAGGCACCCTTAAGCCCCTGCCATGCGCAGGGTTGCCCTGGCAACTGTTGCTGGCCCCCAAAGCGGAAGTGGGCGGGTCCAGGCCCCCTTAAGCCTCCTGCCATGTCCATGGTTGCCCTGGCAACTGTTGCTGGCCCCCAAAGCGGAAGTGGGCGGGTCCTGGCGCCCTTAAGCCCCCTGCCATGCCCATTGATGCCCTGGCAACTGTTGCTGGGCCCCTAAAGCGGAAGTGGGTGGGACCAGGCCCCCTTAAGCCCCCGGCCATGCCCATGGTTGCCCTGGAAACTGTTGCTGGCCCCCAAAGCGGAAGTGGGCGGGTCCAGGCGCCCTTAAGCTTCCTGCCATGCCCAATGTTGCCCTGGCAACTGTTGCTGGCCCCCAAAGCGGAAGTGGGCGGGTTCTGGCGCCCTTAAGCCCCCTGCCATGCCCAATGATGCCCTGGCAACTGTTGCTGCCCCCCAAAGCGGAAGTGGGCGGGTCCTGACTCCCTTAAGCCCCTGCCATGCCCAATGATGCCCTGGCAACTGTTGCTGGCCCCCAAAGCGGAAGTGGGAGGGTCCAGGCACCCTTAAGCCCCTGCCATGCGCAGGGTTGCCCTGGCAACTGTTGCTGGCCCCCAAAGCGGAAGTGGGCGGGTTCAGGCCCCCTTAAGCCCCCTGCCATGCCCAGAATTGCCCTGGCAACTGTTGCTGGCCCCCAAAGCGGAAGTGGGCGGGTCCTGGCGCCCTTAAGCCCCCTGCCATGCCCACTGATGCCCTGGCAACTGTTGCTGGGCCCCCAAAGCGGAAGTTGGCGGGTCCAGGACCCTTAAGCCCCCTGCCATGCCCATGGTTGCCCTGGCAACTGTTGCTGGCCCCCAAAGCGGAAGTGGGCGGGTCCAGGCCCCCTTAAGCCTCCTGCCATGCCCATGGTTGCCCTGGCAACTGTTGCTGGCCCCCAAAGCGGAAGTGGGCGGGTCCTGGCGCCCTTAAGCCCCCTGCCATGCCCATTGATGCCCTGGCAACTGTTGCTGGCCCCTAAAGCGGAAGTGGGTGGGTCCAGGCCCCCTTAAGCCCCCGGCCATGCCCATGGTTGCCCTGGAAACTGTTGCTGGCCCCAAAGCGGAAGTGGGCGGGTCCAGGCGCCCTTAAGCTTCCTGCCATGCCCAATGTTGCCCTGGCAACTGTTGCTGGCCCCAAAGCGGAAGTGGGCGGGTTCTGGCGCCCTTAAGCCCCCTGCCATGCCCAGGGTTGCCCTGGCAACTGTTGCTGGCCCCCAAAGCGGAAGTGGGAGGGTCCAGGCACCCTTAAGCCCCTGCCATGCGCAGGGTTGCCCTGGCAACTGTTGCTGGCCCCCAAAGCGGAAGTGGGCGGGTCCAGGCCCCCTTAAGCCTCCTGCCATGCCCATGGTTGCCCTGGCAACTGTTGCTGGCATTGCTGGCCCCCAAAGCGGAAGTGGGCGGGTCCTGGCGCCCTTAAGCCCCCTGCCATGCCCAATGATGCCCTGGCAACTGTTGCTGGCCCCTAAAGCGGAAGTGGGCGGGTCCAGGCCCCCTTAAGCCCCCGGCCATGCCCATGGTTGCCCTGGAAACTGTTGCTGGCCCCCAAAGCGGAAGTGGGCGGGTCCAAGCGCCCTTAAGCCCCCTGCCTTGCCCAGGGTTGCCCTGGCAACTGTTGCTGGCCCCCAAAGCGGAAGTGGGCGGGTCCTGACTCCCTTAAGCCCCTGCCTTGCCCAGGGTTGCCCTGGCAACTGTTGCTGGTCCCCAAAGCGGAAGTGGGCGGTTACTGACTCCCTTAAGCCCCCTGCCTTGCCCAGGGTTGCCCTGGCAACTGTTGCTGGTCCCCAAAGCGGAAGTGGGCGGTTACTGACTCCCTTAAGCCCCCTGCCTTGCCCAGGGTTGCCCTGGCAACTTTTGCTGGCCCCCAAAGCGGAAGTGGGCGGGTCCTGGCGCCGTTAAGCCCCTTGCCATGCCCAATGTTGCCCTGGCAACTGTTGCTGGCCCCCAAAGCGGAAGTGGGCGGGTTCTGGCGCCCTTAAGCCCCCTGCCATGCCCAGGGTTGCCCTGGCAACTGTTGCTGGCCCCCAAAGCGGAAGTGGGAGGGTCCAGGCACCCTTAAGCCCCTGCCATGCGCAGGGTTGCCCTGGCAACTGTTGCTGGCCCCCAAAGCGGAAGTGGGCGGGTCCAGGCCCCCTTAAGCCTCCTGCCATGCCCATGGTTGCCCTGGCAACTGTTGCTGGCCCCCAAAGCGGAAGTGGGCGGGTCCAGGCGCCCTTAAGCCCCCTGCCATGCCCATTGATGCCCTGGCAACTGTTGCTGGCCCCTAAAGCGGAAGTGGGTGGGACCAGGCCCCCTTAAGCCCCCGGCCATGCCCATGGTTGCCCTGGAAACTGTTGCTGGCCCCCAAAGCGGAAGTGGGCGGGTCCAGGCGCCCTTAAGCTTCCTGCCATGCCCAATGTTGCCCTGGCAACTGTTGCTGGCCCCCAAAGCGGAAGTGGGCGGGTTCTGGCGCCCTTAAGCCCCCTGCCATGCCCAATGATGCCCTGGCAACTGTTGCTGCCCCCCAAAGCGGAAGTGGGCGGGTCCTGACTCCCTTAAGCCCCCTGCCATGCCCAATGATGCCCTGGCAACTGTTGCTGCCCCCCAAAGCGGAAGTGGGCGGGTCCTGGCGCCCTTAAGCCCCCTGCCATGCCCAGGGTTGCCCTGGCAACTGTTGCTGGCCCCCAAAGCGGAAGTGGGCGGGTCCAGGCCCCTTTAAGCCTCCTGTCATGCCCATGGTTGCCCTGGCAACTGTTGCTGGCCCCCAAAGCGGAAGTGGGCGGGTTCTGACGCCCTTAAGCCCCCTGCCATGCCCAGGGTTGCCCTGGCAACTGTTGCTGGCCCCCAAAGCGGAAGTGGGCGGGTTCAGGCCCCCTTAAGCCCCCTGCCATGCCCAGGGTTGCCCTGGCAACTGTTGCTGGCCCCCAAAGCGGAAGTGGGCGGGTCCTGGCGCCCTTAAGCCCCCTGCCATGCCCACTGATGCCCTGGCAACTGTTGCTGGGCCCCCAAAGCGGAAGTTGGCGGGTCCAGGACCCTTAAGCCCCCTGCCATGCCCATGGTTGCCCTGGCAACTGTTGCTGGCCCCCAAAGCGGAAGTGGGCGGGTCCAGGCCCCCTTAAGCCTCCTGCCATGCCCATGGTTGCCCTGGCAACTGTTGCTGGCCCCCAAAGCGGAAGTGGGCGGGTCCTGGCGCCCTTAAGCCCCCTGCCATGCCCATTGATGCCCTGGCAACTGTTGCTGGCCCCTAAAGCGGAAGTGGGTGGGTCCAGGCCCCCTTAAGCCCCCGGCCATGCCCATGGTTGCCCTGGAAACTGTTGCTGGCCCCCAAAGCGGAAGTGGGCGGGTCCAGGCGCCCTTAAGCTTCCTGCCATGCCCAATGTTGCCCTGGCAACTGTTGCTGGCCCCCAAAGCGGAAGTGGGCGGGTTCTGGCGCCCTTAAGCCCCCTGCCATGCCCAGGGTTGCCCTGGCAACTGTTGCTGGCCCCCAAAGCGGAAGTGGGAGGGTCCAGGCACCCTTAAGCCCCTGCCATGCGCAGGGTTGCCCTGGCAACTGTTGCTGGCCCCCAAAGCGGAAGTGGGCGGGTCCAGGCCCCCTTAAGCCTCCTGCCATGCCCATGGTTGCCCTGGCAACTGTTGCTGGCCCCCAAAGCGGAAGTGGGCGGGTCCTGGCGCCCTTAAGCCCCCTGCCATGCCCAATGATGCCCTGGCAACTGTTGCTGGCCCCTAAAGCGGAAGTGGGCGGGTCCAGGCCCCCTTAAGCCCCCGGCCATGCCCATGGTTGCCCTGGAAACTGTTGCTGGCCCCCAAAGCGGAAGTGGGCGGGTCCAAGCGCCCTTAAGCCCCCTGCCTTGCCCAGGGTTGCCCTGGCAACTGTTGCTGGCCCCCAAAGCGGAAGTGGGCGGGTCCTGACTCCCTTAAGCCCCTGCCTTGCCCAGGGTTGCCCTGGCAACTGTTGCTGGTCCCCAAAGCGGAAGTGGGCGGTTACTGACTCCCTTAAGCCCCCTGCCTTGCCCAGGGTTGCCCTGGCAACTGTTGCTGGTCCCTAAAGCGGAAGTGGGTGGTTACTGACTCCCTTAAGCCCCCTGCCTTGCCCAGGGTTGCCCTGGCAACTTTTGCTGGCCCCCAAAGCGGAAGTGGGCGGGTCCTGGCGCCGTTAAGCCCCTTGCCATGCCCAATGTTGCCGGGCCCCAAAGCGGAAGTGGGCGGGTCCTGGCGCCCTTAAGCCCCCTGCCATGCCCAGGGTAGCCCTGGCAACTGTTGCTGGCCCCCAAAGCGGAAGTGGGTGGGTCCAGGCGCCCTTAAGCCCCCTGCCATGCCCAGGGTAGCCCTGGCAACTGTTTCTGGCCCCCAAAGCGGAAGTGGGCGGGTCCTGGCGCCCTTAAGCCCCCTGCCTTGCCCAGGGTTGCCCTGGCAACTGTTGCTGGCCCCCAAAGCTTAAGTGGGCGGGTCCTGACTCCCTTAAGCCCCCTGCCATGCCCAATGTTGCCCTGGCAACTGTTGCTGGCCCCCAAAGCGGAAGTGGGCGGGTCCTGGCGCCCTTAAGCCCCCTGCCATGCCCAGGGTAGCCCTGGCAACTGTTGCTGGCCCCCAAAGCGGAAGTGGGCGGGTCCAGGCGCCCTTAAGCCCCCTGCCATGCCCAGGGTAGCCCTGGCAACTGTTTCTGGCCCCCAAAGCGGAAGTGGGCGGGTCCTGGCGCCCTTAAGCCCCCTGCCTTGCCCAGGGTTGCCCTGGCAACTGTTGCTGGCCCCCAAAGCGGAAGTGGGCGGGTCCTGACTCCCTTAAGCCCCCTGCCATGCCCAATGTTGCCCTGGCAACTGTTGCTGGCCCCCAAAGCGGAAGTGGGCGGGTCCTGGCGCCCTTAAGCACCCTGCCATGCCCAGGGTAGCCCTGGCAACTGTTGCTGGCCCCAAAAGCGGAAGTGGGCGGGTCCTGACTCCCTTAAGCCCCCTGCCATGCCCAGGGTAGCCCTGGCAACTGTTTCTGGCCCCCAAAGCGGAAGTGGGCGGGTCCTGGCGCCCTTAAGCCCCCTGCCTTGCCCAGGGTTGCCCTGGCAACTGTTGCTGGCCCCCAAAGCGGAAGTGGGCGGGTCCTGACTCCCTTAAGCCCCCTGCCATGCCCAATGTTGCCCTGGCAACTGTTGCTGGCCCCAAAGCGGAAGTGGGTGGGTCCTGGCGCCCTTAAGCCCCCTGCCATGCCCAGGGTTGCCCTGGCAACTGTTGCTGGCCCCAAAGCGGAAGTGGGCGGGTCCAGGGCCCCTTAAGCCCCCTGCCATGCCCAGGGTTGCCCAGGCAACTGTTGCTGGCCCCCAAATCGGAAGTGGGCGGGTTCTGGCGCCCTTAAGCCCCCTGCCATGCCCAGGGTTGCCCTGGCAACTGTTGCTGGCCCCCAAAGCGGAAGTGGGCGGGTCCAGGCCCCCTTAAGCCTCCTGCAATGCCCATGGTTGCCCTGGCAACTGTTTCTGGCCCCCAAAGCGGAAGTGGGCGGGTCCTGGCGCCCTTAAGCCCCCTGCCTTGCCCAGGGTTGCCCTGGCAACTGTTGCTGGCCCCCAAAGCGGAAGTGGGCGGGTCCTGACTCCCTTAAGCCCCCTGCCATGCCCAATGTTGCCCTGGCAACTGTTGCTGGCCCCCAAAGCGGAAGTGGGCGGGTCCAGGCCCCATTAAGCCCCCTGCCATGCACAGGTTTGCCCTGGCAACTGTTGCTGGCCCCAAAAGCGGAAGTGGGCGGGTCCTGACTCCCTTAAGCCCCCTGCCATGCCCAGGGTTGCCCTGGCAACTGTTGCTGGCCCCCAAAGCGGAAGTGGGCGGGTCCAGGCCCCCTTAAGCCCCCTGCCATGCCCATGGTTGCCCTGGAAACTGTTGCTGGCCCCCAAAGCGGAAGTGGGTTGGTCCAGGCGCCCTTAAGCTCCCTGCCATGCCCAATGTTGCCCTGGCAACTGTTGCTGGTCCCCAAAGCGGAAGTGGGCGGGTCCTGACTCCCTTAAGCCCCTTGCCATGCCCAATGTTGCCCTGGCAACTGTTGCTGGCCCCCAAAGCGGAAGTGGGCGGGTTCTGGCGCCCTTAAGCCCCCTGCCATGCCCAGGGTTGCCCTGGCAACTGTTGCTGGCCCCCAAAGCGGAAGTGGGCGGGTCCAGGCGCCCTTAAGCCCCCTGCCATGCCCAGGGTTGCCATGGCAACTGTTGCTGGCCCCAAAGCGGAAGTGGGTGGGTCCTGGCGCCCTTAAGCCCCCTGCCATGCCCAGGGTTGCCCTGGCAACTTTTGCTGGCCCCAAAGCGGAAGTGGGCGGGTCCAGGGCCCCTTAAGCCCCCTGCCATGCCCAGGGTTGCCCTGGCAACTGTTGCTGGCCCCCAAATCGGAAGTGGGCGGGTTCTGACGCCCTTAAGCCCCCTGCCATGCCCAGGGTTGCCCAGGCAACTGTTGCTGGCCCCCAAAGCGGAAGTGGGCGGGTCCAGGCCCCCTTAAGCCTCCTGCAATGCCCATGGTTGCCCTGGCAACTGTTGCTGGCCCCCAAAGCGGAAGTGGGTGTGTCCTAGCCCCCTGCCATGCCCAGGTTTACCCTGGCAACTGTTGCTGGCCCCCAAAGCGGAAGTGGGTGGGTCCAGGCGCCCTTAAGCCCCCTGCCATGCCCAGTGTTGCCCTGGCAACTGTTGCTGGCCCCCAAAGCGGAAGTGGGCGGGTCCTGGCGCCCTTAAGCCCCCTGCCATGCCCAGGGTTGCCCTGGCAACTGTTGCTGGCCCCCAAAGCGGAAGTGGGCGGGTCCAGGCGCCCTTAAGCCCCCTGCCATGCACAGGTTTGCCCTGGCAACTGTTGCTGGCCCCAAAAGCGGAAGTGGGCGGGTCCTGACTCCCTTAAGCCCCCTGCCATGCCCAGGGTTGCCCTGGCAACTGTTGCTGGCCCCCAAAGCGGAAGTGGGCGGGTCCTGACTCCCTTAAGCCCCCTGCCATGCCCAATGTTGCCCTGGCAACTGTTGCTGGCCCCCAAAGCGGAAGTGGGCGGGTCCAGGCCCCATTAAGCCCCCTGCCATGCACAGGTTTGCCCTGGCAACTGTTGCTGGCCCCAAAAGCGGAAGTGGGCGGGTCCTGACTCCCTTAAGCCCCCTGCCATGCCCAGGGTTGCCCTGGCAACTGTTGCTGGCCCCCAAAGCGGAAGTGGGCGGGTCCTGGCGCCCTTAAGCCCCCTGCCATGCACAGGTTTGCCCTGGCAACTGTTGCTGGCCCCCAAAGCGGAAGTGGGCGGGTCCAGGCCCCCTTAAGCCCCCTGCCATGCCCATGGTTGCCCTGGAAACTGTTGCTGGCCCCCAAAGCGGAAGTGGGTTGGTCCAGGCGCCCTTAAGCTCCCTGCCATGCCCAATGTTGCCCTGGCAACTGTTGCTGGTCCCCAAAGCGGAAGTGGGCGGGTCCTGACTCCCTTAAGCCCCTTGCCATGCCCAATGTTGCCCTGGCAACTGTTGCTGGCCCCCAAAGCGGAAGTGGGCGGGTTCTGGCGCCCTTAAGCCCCCTGCCATGCCCAGGGTTGCCCTGGCAACTGTTGCTGGCCCCCAAAGCGGAAGTGGGCGGGTCCAGGCGCCCTTAAGCCCCCTGCCATGCCCAGGGTTGCCCTGGCAACTGTTGCTGGCCCCAAAGCGGAAGTGGGTGGGTCCTGGCGCCCTTAAGCCCCCTGCCATGCCCAGGGTTGCCCTGGCAACTTTTGCTGGCCCCAAAGCGGAAGTGGGCGGGTCCAGGGCCCCTTAAGCCCCCTGCCATGCCCAGGGTTGCCCTGGCAACTGTTGCTGGCCCCCAAATCGGAAGTGGGCGGGTTCTGGCGCCCTTAAGCCCCCTGCCATGCCCAGGGTTGCCCAGGCAACTGTTGCTGGCCCCCAAAGCGGAAGTGGGCGGGTCCAGGCCCCCTTAAGCCTCCTGCAATGCCCATGGTTGCCCTGGCAACTGTTGCTGGCCCCCAAAGCGGAAGTGGGTGTGTCCTAGCCCCCTGCCATGCCCAGGTTTACCCTGGCAACTGTTGCTGGCCCCCAAAGCGGAAGTGGGTGGGTCCAGGCGCCCTTAAGCCCCCTGCCATGCCCAGTGTTGCCCTGGCAACTGTTGCTGGCCCCCAAAGCGGAAGTGGGCGGGTCCTGGCGCCCTTAAGCCCCCTGCCATGCCCAGGGTTGCCCTGGCAATTGTTGCTGGCCCCCAAAGTGGAAGTGGGCGGGTCCAGGCGCCCTTAAGCCCCCTGCCATGCCCTGGGTTGCCCTGGCAACTGTTGCTGGCCCCCAAAGCGGAAGTGGGCGGGTCCAGGCCCCCTTAAGCCCCCTGCCATGCCCAGGGTTGCCCTGGCAACTGTTGCTGGCCCCCAAAGCGGAAGTCGGCGGGTCCAGGCCCCCTTAAGCCCCCTGCCTTGCCCAGGGTTGCCCTGGCAACTGTTGCTGGCCCCCAAAGCGGAAGTGGGTGGGTCCTAGCCCCCTGCCATGCCCAGGTTTACCCTGGCAACTGTTGCTGGCCCCCAAAGCGGAAGTGGGCGGGTCCAGGCCCCCTTAAGCTCCCTGCCATGCCCAATGTTGCCCTGGCAACTGTTGCTGGTCCCCAAAGCGGAAGTGGGCGGGTCCAGGCCCCTTTAAGCCTCCTGCCATGCCCATGGTTGCCCTGGCAACTGTTGCTGGCCTCCAAAGCGGAAGTGGGCGGGTCCTGGCGCCCTTAAGCCCCCTGCCATGCCCAATGATGCCCTGGCAACTGTTGCTGGCCCCCAAAGCGGAAGTGGGCGGGTCCAGGCCCCCTTAAGCCCCCTGCCATGCCCATGGTTGCCCTGGAAACTGTTGCTGGCCCCCAAAGCGGAAGTGGGTTGGTCCAGGCGCCCTTAAGCTCCCTGCCATGCCCAATGTTGCCCTGGCAACTGTTGCTGGTCCCCAAAGCGGAAGTGGGCGGGTCCTGACTCCCTTAAGCCCCCTGCCATGCCCAATGTTGCCCTGGCAACTGTTGCTGGCCCCCAAAGCGGAAGTGGGCGGGTCCAGGCGCCCTTAAGCCCCCTGCCATGCCCTGGGTTGCCCTGGCAACTGTTGCTGGTCCCCAAAGCGGAAGTGGGCGGGTCCTGACTCCCTTAAGCCCCCTGCCATGCCCAATGTTGCCCTGGCAACTGTTGCTGGCCCCCAAAGCGGAAGTGGGCGGGTCCAGGCGCCCTTAAGCCCCCTGCCATGCCCTGGGTTGCCCTGGCAACTGTTGCTGGTCCCCAAAGCGGAAGTGGGCGGGTCCTGACTCCCTTAAGCCCCCTGCCATGCCCAATGTTGCCCTGGCAACTGTTGCTGGCCCCCAAAGCGGAAGTGGGCGGGTCCAGGCGCCCTTAAGCCCCCTGCCATGCCCTGGGTTGCCCTGGCAACTGTTGCTGGCCCCCAAAGCGGAAGTGGGCGGGTCCTGGCGCCCTTATGCCCCCTGCCATGCCCAATGATGCCCTGGCAACTGTTGCTGGCCCCCAAAGCGGAAGTGGGCGGGTCCAGGCAACCTTAAGCCCCCTGCCATGCCCATGGTTGCCCTGGCAACTGTTGCTGGCCCCCAAAGCGGAAGTGGGCGGGTCCAGGCACCCTTAAGCTCCCTGCCATGCCCAATGTTGCCCTGGCAACTGTTGCTGGTCCCCAAAGCAGAAGTGGGCGGGTCCTGACTCCCTTAAGCCCCCTGCCTTGCCCAGGGTTGCCCTGGCAACTGTTGCTGGCCCCCAAAGCGGAAGTGGGCGGGTCCAGGCGCCCTTAAGCCCCCTGCCATGCCCAGGGTTGCCCTGGCAACTGTTGCTGGCCCCAAAAGCGGAAGTGGGCGGGTCAAGGCGCTCTTAAGCCCCCTGCCATGCCCAGGGTTGCCCTGGCAACTGTTGCTGGTCCCCAAAGCGGAAGTGGGCGGGTCCTGACTCCCTTAAGCCCCCTGCCATGCCCAGGGTTGCCCTGGCAACTATTGCTGGCCCCCAAAGCGGAAGTGGGCGGGTCCTGGCGCCCTTAAGCCACCTGCCATGCCCAATGTTGCCCTGGCAACTGTTGCTGGCCCCCAAAGCGGAAGTTGGTGTGTCCTAGCCCCCTGCCATGCCCAGGTTTACCCTGGCAACTGTTGCTGGCCCCCAAAGCGGAAGTGGGTGGGTCCAGGCGCCCTTAAGCCCCCTGCCATGCCCAGTGTTGCCCTGGCAACTGTTGCTGGCCCCCAAAGCGGAAGTGGGCGGGTCCAGGCGCTCTTAAGCCCCCTGCCATGCCCAGGGTTGCCCTGGCAACTGTTGCTGGTCCCCAAAGCGGAAGTGGGCGGGTCCTGACTCCCTTAAGCCCCCTGCCATGCCCAGGGTTGCCCTGGCAACTATTGCTGGCCCCCAAAGCGGAAGTGGGCGGGTCCTGGCGCCCTTAAGCCACCTGCCATGCCCAATGTTGCCCTGGCAACTGTTGCTGGCCCCCAAAGCGGAAGTGGGTGTGTCCTAGCCCCCTGCCATGCCCAGGTTTACCCTGGCAACTGTTGCTGGCCCCCAAAGCGGAAGTGGGTGGGTCCAGGCGCCCTTAAGCCCCCTGCCATGCCCAGGGTTGCCCTGGCAACTGTTGCTGGCCCCCAAAGCGGAAGTGGGCGGGTCCTGGCCCCCTTAAGCCCCCTGACATGCCCAGGGTTGCCCTAGCAACTGTTGCTGGCCCCCAAAGCGGAAGTGGGCGGGTCCAGGCCCCCTTAAGCCTCCTGCCATGCCCAGGGTTGCCCTGGCAACTGTTGCTGGCCCCCAAAGCGGAAGTGGGCGGGTCCTGGCGCCCTTAAGCCCCCTGCCATGCCCAATGATGCCCTGGCAACTGTTGCTGGCCCCTAAAGCGGAAGTGGGTGGGTCCAGGCCCCCCTTAAGCCCCCGGCCATGCCCATGGTTGCCCTGGAAACTGTTGCTGGCCCCCAAAGCGGAAGTGGGCGGGTCCAGGCGCCCTTAAGCTTCCTGCCATGCCCAATGTTGCCCTGGCAACTGTTGCTGGCCCCCAAAGCGGAAGTGGGCGGGTTCTGGCGCCCTTAAGCCCCCTGCCATGCCCAGGGTTGCCCTGGCAACTGTTGCTGGCCCCCAAAGCGGAAGTGGGAGGGTCCAGGCACCCTTAAGCCCCTGCCATGCGCAGGGTTGCCCTGGCAACTGTTGCTGGCCCCCAAAGCGGAAGTGGGCGGGTCCAGGCCCCCTTAAGCCTCCTGCCATGCCCATGGTTGCCCTGGCAACTGTTGCTGGCCCCCAAAGCGGAAGTGGGCGGGTCCTGGCGCCCTTAAGCCCCCTGCCATGCCCATTGATGCCCTGGCAACTGTTGCTGGCCCCTAAAGCGGAAGTGGGTGGGACCAGGCCCCCTTAAGCCCCCGGCCATGCCCATGGTTGCCCTGGAAACTGTTGCTGGCCCCCAAAGCGGAAGTGGGCGGGTCCAGGCGCCCTTAAGCTTCCTGCCATGCCCAATGTTGCCCTGGCAACTGTTGCTGGCCCCCAAAGCGGAAGTGGGCGGGTTCTGGCGCCCTTAAGCCCCCTGCCATGCCCAATGATGCCCTGGCAACTGTTGCTGCCCCCCAAAGCGGAAGTGGGCGGGTCCTGACTCCCTTAAGCCCCCTGCCATGCCCAATGATGCCCTGGCAACTGTTGCTGCCCCCCAAATCGGAAGTGGGCGGGTTCTGACGCCCTTAAGCCCCCTGCCATGCCCAGGGTTGCCCTGGCAACTGTTGCTGGCCCCCAAAGCGGAAGTGGGCGGGTTCAGGCCCCCTTAAGCCCCCTGCCATGCCCAGGGTTGCCCTGGCAACTGTTGCTGGCCCCCAAAGCGGAAGTGGGCGGGTCCTGGCGCCCTTAAGCCCCCTGCCATGCCCACTGATGCCCTGGCAACTGTTGCTGGGCCCCCAAAGCGGAAGTTGGCGGGTCCAGGACCCTTAAGCCCCCTGCCATGCCCATGGTTGCCCTGGCAACTGTTGCTGGCCCCCAAAGCGGAAGTGGGCGGGTCCAGGCACCCTTAAGCTCCCTGCCATGCCCAATGTTGCCCTGGCAACTGTTGCTGGTCCCCAAAGCGGAAGTGGGCGGGTCCTGACTCCCTTAAGCCCCCTGCCATGCCCATGGTTGCCCTGGAAACTGTTGCTGGCCCCCAAAGCGGAAGTGGGTTGGTCCAGGCGCCCTTAAGCTCCCTGCCATGCCCAATGTTGCCCTGGCAACTGTTGCTGGCCCCCAAAGCGGAAGTGGGTGTGTCCTAGCCCCCTGCCATGCCCAGGTTTACCCTGGCAACTGTTGCTGGCCCCCAAAGCGGAAGTGGGTGGGTCCAGGCGCCCTTAAGCCCCCTGCCATGCCCAGGGTTGCCCTGGCAACTGTTGCTGGCCCCCAAAGCGGAAGTGGGCGGGTCCAGGCGCCCTTAAGCCCCCTGCCATGCCCAGGGTTGCCCTGGCAACTGTTGCTGGCCCCCAAAGCGGAAGTGGGCGGGTCCAGGCCCCCTTAAGCCCCCTGCCATGCCCAGGGTTGCCCTGGCAACTGTTGCTGGCCCCCAAAGCGGAAGTGGGCGGGTCCTGGCCCCCTTAAGCCCCCTGACATGCCCAGGGTTGCCCTAGCAACTGTTGCTGGCCCCCAAAGCGGAAGTGGGCGGGTCCAGGCCCCCTTAAGCCTCCTGCCATGCCCATGGTTGCCCTGGCAACTGTTGCTGGCCCGCAAAGCGGAAGTGGGCGGGTCCTGGCGCCCTTAAGCCCCCTGCCATGCCCAATGATGCCCTGGCAACTGTTGCTGGCCCCTAAAGCGGAAGTGGGTGGGTCCAGGTCCCCCTTAAGCCCCCGGCCATGCCCATGGTTGCCCTGGAAACTGTTGCTGGCCCCCAAAGCGGAAGTGGGCGGGTCCAGGCGCCCTTAAGCTTCCTGCCATGCCCAATGTTGCCCTGGCAACTGTTGCTGGCCCCCAAAGCGGAAGTGGGCGGGTCCTGGCGCCCTTAAGCCCCCTGCCATGCCCAATGATGCCCTGGCAACTGTTGCTGGCCCCTAAAGCGGAAGTGGGTGGGACCAGGCCCCCTTAAGCCCCCGGCCATGCCCATGGTTGCCCTGGAAACTGTTGCTGGCCCCCAAAGCGGAAGTGGGCGGGTCCAGGCGCCCTTAAGCTTCCTGCCATGCCCAATGTTGCCCTGGCAACTGTTGCTGGCTTCCAAAGCGGAAGTGGGCGGGTTCTGGCGCCCTTAAGCCCCCTGCCATGCCCAATGATGCCCTGGCAACTGTTGCTGCCCCCCAAAGCGGAAGTGGGCGGGTCCTGACTCCCTTAAGCCCCCTGCCATGCCCAATGATGCCCTGGCAACTGTTGCTGCCCCCCAAATCGGAAGTGGGCGGGTTCTGACGCCCTTAAGCCCCCTGCCATGCCCAGGGTTGCCCTGGCAACTGTTGCTGGCCCCCAAAGCGGAAGTGGGCGGGTTCAGGCCCCCTTAAGCCCCCTGCCATGCCCAGGGTTGCCCTGGCAACTGTTGCTGGCCCCCAAAGCGGAAGTGGGCGGGTCCTGGCGCCCTTAAGCCCCCTGCCATGCCCACTGATGCCCTGGCAACTGTTGCTGGGCCCCCAAAGCGGAAGTTGGCGGGTCCAGGACCCTTAAGCCCCCTGCCATGCCCATGGTTGCCCTGGCAACTGTTGCTGGCCCCCAAAGCGGAAGTGGGCGGGTCCAGGCACCCTTAAGCTCCCTGCCATGCCCAATGTTGCCCTGGCAACTGTTGCTGGTCCCCAAAGCGGAAGTGGGCGGGTCCTGACTCCCTTAAGCCCCCTGCCATGCCCATGGTTGCCCTGGAAACTGTTGCTGGCCCCCAAAGCGGAAGTGGGTTGGTCCAGGCGCCCTTAAGCTCCCTGCCATGCCCAATGTTGCCCTGGCAACTGTTGCTGGCCCCCAAAGCGGAAGTGGGTGTGTCCTAGCCCCCTGCCATGCCCAGGTTTACCCTGGCAACTGTTGCTGGCCCCCAAAGCTGAAGTGGGTGGGTCCAGGCGCCCTTAAGCCCCCTGCCATGCCCAGGGTTGCCCTGGCAACTGTTGCTGGCCCCCAAAGCGGAAGTGGGCGGGTCCAGGCGCCCTTAAGCCCCCTGCCATGCCCAGGGTTGCCCTGGCAACTGTTGCTGGCCCCCAAAGCGGAAGTGGGCGGGTCCAGGCCCCCTTAAGCCTCCTGCCATGCCCATGGTTGCCCTGGCAACTGTTGCTGGCCCGCAAAGCGGAAGTGGGCGGGTCCTGGCGCCCTTAAGCCCCCTGCCATGCCCAATGATGCCCTGGCAACTGTTGCTGGCCCCTAAAGCGGAAGTGGGTGGGTCCAGGTCCCCCTTAAGCCCCCGGCCATGCCCATGGTTGCCCTGGAAACTGTTGCTGGCCCCCAAAGCGGAAGTGGGCGGGTCCAGGCGCCCTTAAGCTTCCTGCCATGCCCAATGTTGCCCTGGCAACTGTTGCTGGCCCCCAAAGCGGAAGTGGGCGGGTCCTGGCGCCCTTAAGCCCCCTGCCATGCCCAATGATGCCCTGGCAACTGTTGCTGGCCCCTAAAGCGGAAGTGGGTGGGTCCAGGCCCCCCTTAAGCCCCCGGCCATGCCCATGGTTGCCCTGGAAACTGTTGCTGGCCCCCAAAGCGGAAGTGGGCGGGTCCAAGCGCCCTTAAGCTTCCTGCCATGCCCAATGTTGCCCTGGCAACTGTTGCTGGCCCCCAAAGCGGAAGTGGGCGGGTTCTGGCGCCCTTAAGCCCCCTGCCATGCCCAGGGTTGCCCTGGCAACTGTTGCTGGCCCCCAAAGCGGAAGTGGGCGGGTCCAGGCCCCCTTAAGCCTCCTGCCATGCCCATGGTTGCCCTGGCAACTGTTACTGGCCCCCAAAGCGGAAGTGGGCGGGTCCTGGCGCCCTTAAGCCCCCTGCCATGCCCAATGATGCCCTGGCAACTGTTGCTGGCCCCTAAAGCGGAAGTGGGTGGGTCCAGGCCCCCCTTAAGCCCCCGGCCATGCCCATGGTTGCCCTGGAAACTGTTGCTGGCCCCCAAAGCGGAAGTGGGCGGGTCCAGGCGCCCTTAAGCTTCCTGCCATGCCCAATGTTGCCCTGGCAACTGTTGCTGGCCCCCAAAGCGGAAGTGGGCGGGTCCAGGCGCCCTTAAGCTTCCTGCCATGCCCAATGTTGCCCTGGCAACTGTTGCTGGCCCCCAAAGCGGAAGTGGGCGGGTTCTGGCGCCCTTAAGCCCCCTGCCATGCCCAGGGTTGCCCTGGCAACTGTTGCTGGCCCCCAAAGCGGAAGTGGGCGGGTCCAGGCCCCCTTAAGCCTCCTGCCATGCCCATGGTTGCCCTGGCAACTGTTGCTGGCCCCCAAAGCGGAAGTGGGCGGGTCCTGGCGCCCTTAAGCCCCCTGCCATGCCCAATGATGCCCTGGCAACTGTTGCTGGCCCCTAAAGCGGAAGTGGGCGGGTCCAGGGCCCCTTAAGCCCCCTGCCATGCCCAGGGTTGCCCTGGCAACTGTTGCTGGCCCCCAAAGCGGAAGTGGGCGGGTCCAGGCCCCCTTAAGCCCCCTGCCATGCCTAGGGTTGCCCTGGCAACTGTTGCTGGCCCCCAAAGCGGAAGTGGGCGGGTTCTGGCGCCCTTAAGCCCCCTGCCATGCCCAGGGTTGCCCTGGCAACTGTTGCTGGCCCCCAAAGCGGAAGTGGGCGGGTCCAGGCCCCCTTAAGCCTCCTGCCATGCCCATGGTTGCCCTGGCAACTGTTGCTGGCCCCCAAAGCGGAAGTGGGCGGGTCCTGGCGCCCTTAAGCCCCCTGCCATGCCCAATGATGCCCTGGCAACTGTTGCTGGCCCCTAAAGCGGAAGTGGGCGGGTCCAGGGCCCCTTAAGCCCCCTGCCATGCCCAGGGTTGCCCTGGCAACTGTTGCTGGCCCCCAAAGCGGAAGTGGGCGGGTCCAGGCCCCCTTAAGCCCCCTGCCATGCCTAGGGTTGCCCTGGCAACTGTTGCTGGCCCCCAAAGCGGAAGTGGGCGGGTCCAGGCCCCCTTAAGCCCCTGCCTTGCCCAGGGTTGCCCTGGCAACTGTTGCTGGTCCCCAAAAGTGGAAGTGGGCGGGTACTGACTCCCTTAAGCCCCCTGCCTTGCCCAGGGTTGCCCTGGCAACTGTTGCTGGTCCCCAAAGTGGAAGTGGGCGGGTACTGACTCCCTTAAGCCCCCTGCCTTGCCCAGGGTTGCCCTGGCAACTTTTGCTGGCCCCCAAAGCGGAAGTGGGCGGGTCCTGGCGCCGTTAAGCCCCTTGCCATGCCCAATGTTGCCCTGGCAACTGTTGCTGGGCCCCAAAGCGGAAGTGGGCGGGTCCTGGCGCCCTTAAGCCCCCTGCCATGCCCAAAGTAGCCCTGGCAACTGTTGCTGGCCCCCAAAGCGGAAGTGGGCGGGTCCAGGCGACCTTAAGCTTCCTGCCATGCCCAATGTTGCCCTGGCAACTGTTGCTGGCCCCCAAAGCGGAAGTGGGCGGGTTCTGGCGCCCTTAAGCCCCCTGCCATGCCCAGGGTTGCCCTGGCAACTGTTGCTGGCCCCCAAAGCGGAAGTGGGAGGGTCCAGGCACCCTTAAGCCCCTGCCATGCGCAGGGTTGCCCTGGCAACTGTTGCTGGCCCCCAAAGCGGAAGTGCTCGGGTCCAGGCCCCCTTAAGCCTCCTGGCCATGCCCATGGTTGCCCTGGCAACTGTTGCTGGCCCCCAAAGCGGAAGTGGGCGGGTCCTGGCGCCCTTAAGCCCCCTGCCATGCCCAATGATGCCCTGGCAACTGTTGCTGGCCCCTAAAGCGGAAGTGGGTGGGTCCAGGGCCCCTTAAGCCCCCTGCCATGCCCAGGGTTGCCCTGGCAACTGTTGCTGGTCCCCAAAGCGGAAGTGGGCGGGTACTGACTCCCTTAAGCCCCCTGCCTTGCCCAGGGTTGCCCTGGCAACTTTTGCTGGCCCCCAAAGCGGAAGTGGGCGGGTCCTGGCGCCGTTAAGCCCCTTGCCATGCCCAATGTTGCCCTGGCAACTGTTGCGGCCCCAAAGCGGAAGTGGGCGGGTCCTGGCGCCCCTTAAGCCCCCTGCCATGCCCAATGTTGCCCTGGCAACTGTTGCTGGGTCCCCAAAGCGGAAGTGGGCGGGTCCTGACTCCCTTAAGCCCCCTGCCATGCCCATGGTTGCCCTGGAAACTGTTGCTGGTCCCCAAAGCGGAAGTGGGCGGGTCCTGACTCCCTTAAGCCCCCTGCCATGCCCAATGTTGCCCTGGCAACTGTTGCTGGTCCCCAAAGCAGAAGTGGGCGGGTCCTGACTCCCTTAAGCCCCCTGCCTTGCCCAGGGTTGCCCTGGCAACTGTTGCTGGCCCCCAAAGCGGAAGTGGGCGGGTCCAGGCGCCCTTAAGCCCCCTCCCATGCCCAGGGTTGCCCTGGCAACTGTTGCTGGCCCCCAAAGCGGAAGTGGGCGGGTCAAGGCGCTCTTAAGCCCCTGCCATGCCCAGGGTTGCCCTGGCAACTGTTGCTGGTCCCCAAAGCGGAAGTGGGCGGGTCCTGACTCCCTTAAGCCCCCTGCCATGCCCAGGGTTGCCCTGGCAACTATTGCTGGCCCCCAAAGCGGAAGTGGGCGGGTCCTGGCGCCCTTTAAGCCACCTGCCATGCCCAATGTTGCCCTGGCAACTGTTGCTGGCCCCCAAAGCGGAAGTGGGTGTGTCCTAGCCCCCCTGCCATGCCCAGGTTTACCCTGGCAACTGTTGCTGGCCCCCAAAGCGGAAGTGGGTGGGTCCAGGCGCCCTTAAGCCCCCTGCCATGCCCAGTGTTGCCCTGGCAACTGTTGCTGGCCCCCAAAGCGGGAAGTGGGCGGGTCAAGGCGCTCTTAAGCCCCCTGCCATGCCCAGGGTTGCCCTGGCAACTGTTGCTGGTCCCCAAAGCGGAAGTGGGCGGGTCCTGACTCCCTTAAGCCCCCTGCCATGCCCAGGGTTGCCCTGGCAACTGTTGCTGGCCCCCAAAGCGGAAGTGGGCGGGTCCAGGCGCCCTTAAGCCCCCTGCCATGCCCAGGGTTGCCCTGGCAACTGTTGCTGGCCCCCAAAGCGGAAGTGGGCGGGTCCCAGGCCCCCTTAAGCCCCCTGCCATGCCCAGGGTTGCCCTGGCAACTGTTGCTGGCCCCCAAAGCGGAAGTGGGCGGGTCCTGGCCCCCTTAAGCCCCCTGACATGCCCAGGGTTGCCCTAGCAACTGTTGCTGGCCCCCAAAGCGGAAGTGGGCGGGTCCAGGCCCCCTTAAGCCTCCTGCCATGCCCATGGTTGCCCTGGCAACTGTTGCTGGCCCCCAAAGCGGAAGTGGGCGGGTCCTGGCGCCCTTAAGCCCCCTGCCATGCCCAATGATGCCCTGGCAACTGTTGCTGGCCCCTAAAGCGGAAGTGGGTGGGTCCAGGCCCCCTTAAGCCCCCGGCCATGCCCATGGTTGCCCTGGAAACTGTTGCTGGCCCCCAAAGCGGAAGTGGGCGGGTCCAGGCGCCCTTAAGCTTCCTGCCATGCCCAATGTTGCCCTGGCAACTGTTGCTGGCCCCCAAAGCGGAAGTGGGCGGGTTCTGGCGCCCTTAAGCCCCCTGCCATGCCCAGGGTTGCCCTGGCAACTGTTGCTGGCCCCCAAAGCGGAAGTGGGAGGGTCCAGGCACCCTTAAGCCCCTGCCATGCGCAGGGTTGCCCTGGCAACTGTTGCTGGCCCCCAAAGCGGAAGTGGGCGGGTCCAGGCCCCCTTAAGCCTCCTGCCATGCCCATGGTTGCCCTGGCAACTGTTGCTGGCCCCCAAAGCGGAAGTGGGCGGGGTCCTGGCGCCCTTAACCCCCCTGCCATGCCCATTGATGCCCTGGCAACTGTTGCTGGCCCCTAAAGCGGAAGTGGGTGGGACCAGGCCCCCTTAAGCCCCCGGCCATGCCCATGGTTGCCCTGGAAACTGTTGCTGGCCCCCAAAGCGGAAGTGGGCGGGTCCAGGCGCCCTTAAGCTTCCTGCCATGCCCAATGTTGCCCTGGCAACTGTTGCTGGCCCCCAAAGCGGAAGTGGGCGGGTTCTGGCGCCCTTAAGCCCCCTGCCATGCCCAGGGTTGCCCTGGAAACTGTTGCTGGCCCCCAAAGCGGAAGTAGAAGGGTCCAGGCACCCTTAAGCCCCTGCCATGCGCAGGGTTGCCCTGGCAACTGTTGCTGGCCCCCAAAGCTGAAGTGGGCGGGTCCAGGCCCCCTTAAGCCTCCTGCCATGCCCATGGTTGTCCTGGCAACTGTTGCTGGCCCCCAAAGCGGAAGTGGGCGGGTCCTGGCGCCCTTAAGCTTCCTGCCATGCCCAATGTTGCCCTGGCAACTGTTGCTGGCCCCCAAAGCGGAAGTGGGCGGGTTCTGGCGCCCTTAAGCCCCCTGCCATGCCCAGGGTTGCCCTGGCAACTGTTGCTGGCCCCCAAAGCGGAAGTGGGCGGGTCCAGGCCCCCTTAAGCCTCCTGCCATGCCCATGGTTGCCCTGGCAACTGTTACTGGCCCCCAAAGCGGAAGTGGGCGGGTCCTGGCGCCCTTAAGCCCCCTGCCATGCCCAATGATGCCCTGGCAACTGTTGCTGGCCCCTAAAGCGGAAGTGGGTGGGTCCAGGCCCCCCTTAAGCCCCCGGCCATGCCCATGGTTGCCCTGGAAACTGTTGCTGGCCCCCAAAGCGGAAGTGGGCGGGTCCAGGCGCCCTTAAGCTTCCTGCCATGCCCAATGTTGCCCTGGCAACTGTTGCTGGCCCCCAAAGCGGAAGTGGGCGGGTTCTGGCGCCCTTAAGCCCCCTGCCATGCCCAGGGTTGCCCTGGCAACTGTTGCTGGCCCCCAAAGCGGAAGTGGGAGGGTCCAGGCACCCTTAAGCCCCTGCCATGCGCAGGGTTGCCCTGGCAACTGTTGCTGGCCCCCAAAGCGGAAGTGGGCGGGTCCAGGCCCCCTTAAGCCTCCTGCCATGCCCATGGTTGCCCTGGCAACTGTTGCTGGCCCCCAAAGCGGAAGTGGGCGGGTCCTGGCGCCCTTAAGCCCCCTGCCATGCCCATTGATGCCCTGGCAACTGTTGCTGGCCCCTAAAGCGGAAGTGGGTGGGACCAGGCCCCCTTAAGCCCCCGGCCATGCCCATGGTTGCCCTGGAAACTGTTGCTGGCCCCCAAAGCGGAAGTGGGCGGGTCCAGGCGCCCTTAAGCTTCCTGCCATGCCCAATGTTGCCCTGGCAACTGTTGCTGGCCCCCAAAGCGGAAGTGGGCGGGTTCTGGCGCCCTTAAGCCCCCTGCCATGCCCAGGGTTGCCCTGGCAACTGTTGCTGGCCCCCAAAGCGGAAGTGGGAGGGTCCAGGCACCCTTAAGCCCCTGCCATGCGCAGGGTTGCCCTGGCAACTGTTGCTGGCCCCCAAAGCGGAAGTGGGCGGGTCCAGGCCCCCTTAAGCCTCCTGCCATGCCCATGGTTGCCCTGGCAACTGTTGCTGGCCCCCAAAGCGGAAGTGGGCGGGTCCTGGCGCCCTTAAGCCCCCTGCCATGCCAAATGATGCTCTGGCAACTGTTGATGGCCCCTAAAGCGGAAGTGGGCGGGTCCAGGGCCCCTTAAGCCCCCTGCCATGCCCAGGGTTGCCCTGGCAACTGTTGCTGGCCCCCAAAGCGGAAGTGGGCGGGTCCAGGCCCCCTTAAGCCCCTGCCTTGCCCAGGGTTGCCCTGGCAACTGTTGCTGGTCCCCAAAGCGGAAGTGGGCGGGTACTGACTCCCTTAAGCCCCCTGCCTTGCCCAGGGTTGCCCTGGCAACTTTTGCTGGCCCCCAAAGCGGAAGTGGGCGGGTCCTGGCGCCGTTAAGCCCCTTGCCATGCCCAATGTTGCCCTGGCAACTGTTGCTGGGCCCCAAAGCGGAAGTGGGCGGGTCCTGGCGCCCTTAAGCCCCCTGCCATGCCCAAAGTAGCCCTGGCAACTGTTGCTGGCCCCCAAAGCGGAAGTGGGCGGGTCCAGGCGCCCTTAAGCTTCCTGCCATGCCCAATGTTGCCCTGGCAACTGTTGCTGGCCCCCAAAGCGGAAGTGGGCGGGTTCTGGCGCCCTTAAGCCCCCTGCCATGCCCAGGGTTGCCCTGGCAACTGTTGCTGGCCCCCAAAGCGGAAGTGGGAGGGTCCAGGCACCCTTAAGCCCCTGCCATGCGCAGGGTTGCCCTGGCAACTGTTGCTGGCCCCCAAAGCGGAAGTGGGCGGGTCCAGGCCCCCTTAAGCCTCCTGCCATGCCCATGGTTGCCCTGGCAACTGTTGCTGGCCCCCAAAGCGGAAGTGGGCGGGTCCTGGCGCCCTTAAGCCCCCTGCCATGCCCAATGATGCCCTGGCAACTGTTGCTGGCCCCCTAAAGCGGAAGTGGGCGGGTCCAGGCCCCATTAAGCCCCCTGCCATGCACAGGTTTGCCCTGGCAACTGTTGCTGGCCCCAAAAGCGGAAGTGGGCGGGTCCTGACTCCCTTAAGCCCCCTGCCATGCCCAGGGTTGCCCTGGCAACTGTTGCTGGCCCCCAAAGCGGAAGTGGGCGGGTCCAGGCCCCCTTAAGCCCCTGCCATGCCTAGGGTTGCCCTGGCAACTGTTGCTGGCCCCCAAAGCGGAAGTGGGCGGGTCCAGGCCCCCTTAAGCCCCTGCCTTGCCCAGGGTTGCCCTGGCAACTGTTGCTGGTCCCCAAAGCGGAAGTGGGCGGGTACTGACTCCCTTAAGCCCCCTGCCTTGCCCAGGGTTGCCCTGGCAACTTTTGCTGGCCCCCAAAGCGGAAGTGGGCGGGTCCTGGCGCCGTTAAGCCCCTTGCCATGCCCAATGTTGCCCTGGCAATTGTTGCTGGGCCCCAAAGCGGAAGTGGGCGGGTCCTGGCGCCCTTAAGCCCCCTGCCATGCCCAAAGTAGCCCTGGCAACTGTTGCTGGCCCCCAAAGCGGAAGTGGGCGGGTCCAGGCGCCCTTAAGCCCCCTGCCATGCACAGGGTAGCCCTGGCAACTGTTTCTGGCCCCAAAGCGGAAGTGGGCGGGTCCTGGCGCCCTTAAGCCCCCTGCCTTGCCCAGGGTTGCCCTGGCAACTGTTGCTGGCCCCCAAAGCTTAAGTGGGCGGGTCCTGACTCCCTTAAGCCCCCTGCCATGCCCAATGATGCCCTGGCAACTGTTGCTGCCCCCCAAAGCGGAAGTGGGCGGGTCCTGGCGCCCTTAAGCCCCCTGCCATGCCCAGGGTTGCCCTGGCAACTGTTGCTGGCCCCTAAAGCGGAAGTGGGCGGGTCCAGGCCCCATTAAGCCCCCTGCCATGCACAGGTTTGCCCTGGCAACTGTTGCTGGCCCCAAAAGCGGAAGTGGGCGGGTCCTGACTCCCTTAAGCCCCCTGCCATGCCCAGGGTTGCCCTGGCAACTGTTGCTGGCCCCCAAAGCGGAAGTGGGCGGGTCCAGGCCCCCTTAAGCCCCCTGCCATGCCTAGGGTTGCCCTGGCAACTGTTGCTGGCCCCCAAAGCGGAAGTGGGCGGGTCCAGGCCCCCTTAAGCCCCTGCCTTGCCCAGGGTTGCCCTGGCAACTGTTGCTGGTCCCCAAAGCGGAAGTGGGCGGGTACTGACTCCCTTAAGCCCCCTGCCTTGCCCAGGGTTGCCCTGGCAACTTTTGCTGGCCCCCAAAGCGGAAGTGGGCGGGTCCTGGCGCCGTTAAGCCCCTTGCCATGCCCAATGTTGCCCTGGCAATTGTTGCTGGGCCCCAAAGCGGAAGTGGGCGGGTCCTGGCGCCCTTAAGCCCCCTGCCATGCCCAAAGTAGCCCTGGCAACTGTTGCTGGCCCCCAAAGCGGAAGTGGGCGGGTCCAGGCGCCCTTAAGCCCCCTGCCATGCACAGGGTAGCCCTGGCAACTGTTTCTGGCCCCAAAGCGGAAGTGGGCGGGTCCTGGCGCCCTTAAGCCCCCTGCCTTGCCCAGGGTTGCCCTGGCAACTGTTGCTGGCCCCCAAAGCTTAAGTGGGCGGGTCCTGACTCCCTTAAGCCCCCTGCCATGCCCAATGATGCCCTGGCAACTGTTGCTGCCCCCCAAAGCGGAAGTGGGCGGGTCCTGGCGCCCTTAAGCCCCCTGCCATGCCCAGGGTTGCCCTGGCAACTGTTGCTGGCCCCCAAAGCGGAAGTGGGCGGGTCCAGGCCCCTTTAAGCCTCCTGTCATGCCCATGGTTGCCCTGGCAACTGTTGCTGGCCCCCAAAGCGGAAGTGGGCGGGTCCTGGCGCCCTTAAGCCCCCTGCCATGCCCACTGATGCCCTGGCAACTGTTGCTGGGCCCCCAAAGCGGAAGTGGGCGGGTCCAGGCCCCCTTAAGCCCCCTGCCATGCCCAGGGTTGCCCTGGCAACTGTTGCTGGCCCCCAAATCGGAAGTGGGCGGGTTCTGGCGCCCTTAAGCCCCCTGCCATGCCCAGGGTTGCCCTGGCAACTGTTGCTGGCCCCCAAAGCGGAAGTGGGCGGGTTCAGGCCCCCTTAAGCCCCCTGCCATGCCCAGGGTTGCCCTGGCAACTGTTGCTGGCCCCCAAAGCGGAAGTGGGCGGGTCCTGGCGCCCTTAAGCCCCCTGCCATGCCCACTGATGCCCTGGCAACTGTTGCTGGGCCCCCAAAGCGGAAGTTGGCGGGTCCAGGACCCTTAAGCCCCTGCCATGCCCATGGTTGCCCTGGCAACTGTTGCTGGCCCCCAAAGCGGAAGTGGGCGGGTCCAGGCACCCTTAAGCTCCCTGCCATGCCCAATGTTGCCCTGGCAACTGTTGCTGGTCCCCAAAGCGGAAGTGGGCGGGTCCTGACTCCCTTAAGCCCCCTGCCATGCCCAGGGTTGCCCTGGCAACTGTTTCTGGCCCCCAAAGCGGAAGTGGGCGGGTCCAGGCCCCCTTAAGCCCCCTGCCATGCCCAGGGTAGCCCTGGCAACTGTTGCTGGTCCCCAACGCGGAAGTGGGCGGGTCCTCACTCCCTTAAGCCCCCTGCCTTGCCCAGGGTTGCCCTGGCAACTTTTGCTGGCCCCCAAAGCGGAAGTGGGCGGGTCCTGACTCCCTTAAGCCCCCTGCCATGCCCAATGTTGCCCTGGCAACTGTTGCTGGCCCCCAAAGCGGAAGTGGGCGGGTCCAGGCCCCTTAAGCCCCCTGCCATGCCCAGGGTTGCCCTGGCAACTGTTGCTGGCCCCCAAAGCGGAAGTGGGCGGGTCCAGGCCCCCTTAAGCCCCCTGCCATGCCCAGGGTAGCCCTGGCAACTGTTGCTGGCCCCCAAAGCGGAAGTGGGCGGGTCCAGGCCCCCTTAAGCCCCCTGCCTTGCCCAGGGTTGCCCTGGCAACTGTTGCTGGTCCCCAAAGCGGAAGTGGGCGGGTACTGACTCCCTTAAGCCCCCTGCCTTGCCCAGGGTTGCCCTGGCAACTTTTGCTGGCCCCCAAAGCGGAAGTGGGCGGGTCCTGGCGCCGTTAAGCCCCTTGCCATGCCCAATGTTGCCCTGGCAACTGTTGCTGGGCCCCAAAGCGGAAGTGGGCGGGTCCTGGCGCCCTTAAGCCCCCTGCCATGCCCAAAGTAGCCCTGGCAACTGTTGCTGGCCCCCAAAGCGGAAGTGGGCGGGTCCAGGCACCCTTAAGCTTCCTGCCATGCCCAATGTTGCCCTGGCAACTGTTGCTGGCCCCCAAAGCGGAAGTGGGCGGGTTCTGGCGCCCTTAAGCCCCCTGCCATGCCCAGGGTTGCCCTGGCAACTGTTGCTGGCCCCCAAAGCGGAAGTGGGAGGGTCCAGGCAACCTTAAGCCCCTGCCATGCGCAGGGTTGCCCTGGCAACTGTTACTGGCCCCTAAAGCGGAAGTGGGTGGGACCAGGCCCCCTTAAGCCCCCGGCCATGCCCATGGTTGCCCTGGAAACTGTTGCTGGCCCCCAAAGCGGAAGTGGGCGGGTCCAGGCGCCCTTAAGCTTCCTGCCATGCCCAATGTTGCCTTGGCAACTGTTGCTGGCCCCCAAAGCGGAAGTGGGCGGGTTCTGGCGCCCTTAAGCCCCCTGCCATGCCCAGGGTTGCCCTGGCAACTGTTGCTGGCCCCCAAAGCGGAAGTGGGAGGGTCCAGGCACCCTTAAGCCCCTGCCATGCGCAGGGTTGCCCTGGCAACTGTTGCTGGCCCCCAAAGCGGAAGTGGGCGGGTCCATGCCCCCTTAAGCCTCCTGCCATGCCCATGGTTGCCCTGGCAACTGTTGCTGGCCCCCAAAGCGGAAGTGGGCGGGTCCTGGCGCCCTTAAGCCCCCTGCCATGCCCAATGATGCCCTGGCAACTGTTGCTGGCCCCTAAAGCGGAAGTGGGCGGGTCCAGGGCCCCTTAAGCCCCCTGCCATGCCCAGGGTTGCCCTGGCAACTGTTGCTGGCCCCCAAAGCGGAAGTGGGCGGGTCCTGGCCCCCTTAAGCCCCCTGACATGCCCAGGGTTGCCCTGGAAACTGTTGCTGGCCCCCAAATCGGAAGTGGGCGGGTCCAGGCGCCCTTAAGCTTCCTGCCATGCCCAATGTTGCCCTGGCAACTGTTGCTGGCCCCCAAAGCGGAAGTGGGCGGGTTCTGGCGCCCTTAAGCCCCCTGCCATGCCCAGGGTTGCCCTGGCAACTGTTGCTGGCCCCCAAAGCGGAAGTGGGCGGGTCCTGGCGCCCTTAAGCCCCCTGCCATGCCCAATGATGCCCTGGCAACTGTTGCTGGCCCCCAAAGCGGAAGTGGGCGGGTCCTGGCGCCCTTAAGCCCCCTGCCATGCCCATTGATGCCCTGGCAACTGTTGCTGGCCCCTAAAGCGGAAGTGGGTGGGACCAGGCCCCCTTAAGCCCCCGGCCATGCCCATGGTTGCCCTGGAAACTGTTGCTGGCCCCCAAATCGGAAGTGGGCGGGTCCAGGCGCCCTTAAGCTTCCTGCCATGCCCAATGTTGCCCTGGCAACTGTTGCTGGCCCCCAAAGCGGAAGTGGGCGGGTTCTGGCGCCCTTAAGCCCCCTGCCATGCCCAGGGTTGCCCTGGCAACTGTTGCTGGCCCCCAAAGCGGAAGTAGAAGGGTCCAGGCACCCTTAAGCCCCTGCCATGCGCAGGGTTGCCCTGGCAACTGTTGCTGGCCCCCAAAGCGGAAGTGGGCGGGTCCAGGCCCCCTTAAGCCTCCTGCCATGCCCATGGTTGCCCTGGCAACTGTTGCTGGCCCCCAAAGCGGAAGTGGGCGGGTCCTGGCGCCCTTAAGCCCCCTGCCATACCCAATGATGCCCTGGCAACTGTTGCTGGCCCCTAAAGCGGAAGTGGGCGGGTCCAGGCCCCCTTAAGCCCCCGGCCATGCCCATGGTTGCCCTGGAAACTGTTGCTGGCCCCCAAAGCGGAAGTGGGCGGGTCCAAGCGCCCTTAAGCTTCCTGCCATGCCCAATGTTGCCCTGGCAACTGTTGCTGGCCCCCAAAGCGGAAGTGGGCGGGTTCTGGCGCCCTTAAGCCCCCTGCCATGCCCAGGGTTGCCCTGGCAACTGTTGCTGGCCCCCAAAGCGGAAGTGGGCGGGTCCAGGCCCCTTAAGCCTCCTGCCATGCCCATGGTTGCCCTGGCAACTGTTGCTGGCCCCCAAAGCGGAAGTGGGCGGGTTCTGGCGCCCTTAAGCCCCCTGCCATGCCCAGGGTTGCCCTGGCAACTGTTGCTGGCCCCCAAAGCGGAAGTGGGAGGGTCCAGGCACCCTTAAGCCCCTGCCATGCGCAGGGTTGCCCTGGCAACTGTTGCTGGCCCCCAAAGCGGAAGTGGGCGGGTCCAGGCCCCCTTAAGCCTCCTGCCATGCCCATGGTTGCCCTGGCAACTGTTGCTGGCCCCCAAAGCGGAAGTGGGCGGGTCCTGGCGCCCTTAAGCCCCCTGCCATGCCCATTGATGCCCTGGCAACTGTTGCTGGCCCCTAAAGCGGAAGTGGGTGGGACCAGGCCCCCTTAAAGCCCCCGGCCATGCCCATGGTTGCCCTGGAAACTGTTGCTGGCCCCCAAAGCGGAAGTGGGCGGGTCCAGGCGCCCTTAAGCTTCCTGCCATGCCCAATGTTGCCCTGGCAACTGTTGCTGGCCCCCAAAGCGGAAGTGGGCGGGTTCTGGCGCCCTTAAGCCCCCTGCCATGCCCAGGGTTGCCCTGGCAACTGTTGCTGGCCCCCAAAGCGGAAGTGGGAGGGTCCAGGCACCCTTAAGCCCCTGCCATGCGCAGGGTTGCCCTGGCAACTGTTGCTGGCCCCCAAAGCGGAAGTGGGCGGGTCCAGGCCCCCTTAAGCCTCCTGCCATGCCCATGGTTGCCCTGGCAACTGTTGCTGGCCCCCAAAGCGGAAGTGGGCGGGTCCTGGCGCCCTTAAGCCCCCTGCCATGCCCAATGATGCCCTGGCAACTGTTGCTGGCCCCTAAAGCGGAAGTGGGCGGGTCCAGGGCCCCTTAAGCCCCCTGCCATGCCCAGGGTTGCCCTGGCAACTGTTGCTGGCCCCCAAAGCGGAAGTGGGCGGGTCCAGGCCCCCTTAAGCCCCTGCCTTGCCCAGGGTTGCCCTGGCAACTGTTGCTGGTCCCCAAAGTGGAAGTGGGCGGGTACTGACTCCCTTAAGCCCCCTGCCTTGCCCAGGGTTGCCCTGGCAACTTTTGCTGGCCCCCAAAGCGGAAGTGGGCGGGTCCTGGCGCCGTTAAGCCCCTTGCCATGCCCAATGTTGCCCTGGCAACTGTTGCTGGGCCCCAAAGCGGAAGTGGGCGGGTCCTGGCGCCCTTAAGCCCCCTGCCATGCCCAAAGTAGCCCTGGCAACTGTTGCTGGCCCCCAAAGCGGAAGTGGGCGGGTCCAGGCGCCCTTAAGCTTCCTGCCATGCCCAATGTTGCCCTGGCAACTGTTGCTGGCCCCCAAAGCGGAAGTGGGCGGGTTCTGGCGCCCTTAAGCCCCCTGCCATGCCCAGGGTTGCCCTGGCAACTGTTGCTGGCCCCCAAAGCGGAAGTGGGAGGGTCCAGGCACCCTTAAGCCCCTGCCATGCGCAGGGTTGCCCTGGCAACTGTTGCTGGCCCCCAAAGCGGAAGTGCTCGGGTCCAGGCCCCATTAAGCCTCCTGCCATGCCCATGGTTGCCCTGGCAACTGTTGCTGGCCCCCAAAGCGGAAGTGGGCGGGTCCTGGCGCCCTTAAGCCCCCTGCCATGCCCAATGATGCCCTGGCAACTGTTGCTGGCCCCTAAAGCGGAAGTGGGTGGGTCCAGGGCCCCTTAAGCCCCCTGCCATGCCCAGGGTTGCCCTGGCAACTGTTGCTGGTCCCCAAAGCGGAAGTGGGCGGGTACTGACTCCCTTAAGCCCCTTGCCCAGGGTTGCCCTGGCAACTTTTGCTGGCCCCCAAAGCGGAAGTGGGCGGGTCCTGGCGCCGTTAAGCCCCTTGCCATGCCCAATGTTGCCCTGGCAACTGTTGCTGGGCCCCAAAGCGGAAGTGGGCGGGTCCTGGCGCCCTTAAGCCCCCTGCCATGCCCAATGTTGCCCTGGCAACTGTTGCTGGTCCCCAAAGCGGAAGTGGGCGGGTCCTGACTCCCTTAAGCCCCCTGCCATGCCCATGGTTGCCCTGGAAACTGTTGCTGGCCCCCAAAGCGGAAGTGGGTTGGTCCAGGCGCCCTTAAGCTCCCTGCCATGCCCAATGTTGCCCTGGCAACTGTTGCTGGTCCCCAAAGCGGAAGTGGGCGGGTCCTGACTCCCTTAAGCCCCCTGCCATGCCCAATGTTGCCCTGGCAACTGTTGCTGGTCCCCAAAGCAGAAGTGGGCGGGTCCTGACTCCCTTAAGCCCCCTGCCTTGCCCAGGGTTGCCCTGGCAACTGTTGCTGGCCCCCAAAGCGGAAGTGGGCGGGTCCAGGCGCCCTTAAGCCCCCTCCCATGCCCAGGGTTGCCCTGGCAACTGTTGCTGGCCCCCAAAGCGGAAGTGGGCGGGTCAAGGCGCTCTTAAGCCCCCTGCCATGCCCAGGGTTGCCCTGGCAACTGTTGCTGGTCCCCAAAGCGGAAGTGGGCGGGTCCTGACTCCCTTAAGCCCCCTGCCATGCCCAGGGTTGCCCTGGCAACTATTGCTGGCCCCCAAAGCGGAAGTGGGCGGGTCCTGGCGCCCTTAAGCCACCTGCCATGCCCAATGTTGCCCTGGCAACTGTTGCTGGCCCCCAAAGCGGAAGTGGGTGTGTCCTAGCCCCCTGCCATGCCCAGGTTTACCCTGGCAACTGTTGCTGGCCCCCAAAGCGGAAGTGGGTGGGTCCAGGCGCCCTTAAGCCCCCTGCCATGCCCAGTGTTGCCCTGGCAACTGTTGCTGGCCCCCAAAGCGGAAGTGGGCGGGTCAAGGCGCTCTTAAGCCCCCTGCCATGCCCAGGGTTGCCCTGGCAACTGTTGCTGGTCCCCAAAGCGGAAGTGGGCGGGTCCTGACTCCCTTAAGCCCCCTGCCATGCCCAGGGTTGCCCTGGCAACTGTTGCTGGCCCCCAAAGCGGAAGTGGGCGGGTCCAGGCGCCCTTAAGCCCCCTGCCATGCCCAGGGTTGCCCTGGCAACTGTTGCTGGCCCCCAAAGCGGAAGTGGGCGGGTCCAGGCCCCCTTAAGCCCCCTGCCATGCCCAGGGTTGCCCTGGCAACTGTTGCTGGCCCCCAAAGCGGAAGTGGGCGGGTCCTGGCCCCCTTAAGCCCCCTGACATGCCCAGGGTTGCCCTAGCAACTGTTGCTGGCCCCCAAAGCGGAAGTGGGCGGGTCCAGGCCCCCTTAAGCCTCCTGCCATGCCCATGGTTGCCCTGGCAACTGTTGCTGGCCCCCAAAGCGGAAGTGGGCGGGTCCTGGCGCCCTTAAGCCCCCTGCCATGCCCAATGATGCCCTGGCAACTGTTGCTGGCCCCTAAAGCGGAAGTGGGTGGGTCCAGGCCCCCCTTAAGCCCCCGGCCATGCCCATGGTTGCCCTGGAAACTGTTGCTGGCCCCCAAAGCGGAAGTGGGCGGGTCCAGGCGCCCTTAAGCTTCCTGCCATGCCCAATGTTGCCCTGGCAACTGTTGCTGGCCCCCAAAGCGGAAGTGGGCGGGTTCTGGCGCCCTTAAGCCCCCTGCCATGCCCAGGGTTGCCCTGGCAACTGTTGCTGGCCCCCAAAGCGGAAGTGGGAGGGTCCAGGCACCCTTAAGCCCCTGCCATGCGCAGGGTTGCCCTGGCAACTGTTGCTGGCCCCCAAAGCGGAAGTGGGCGGGTCCAGGCCCCCTTAAGCCTCCTGCCATGCCCATGGTTGCCCTGGCAACTGTTGCTGGCCCCCAAAGCGGAAGTGGGCGGGTCCTGGCGCCCTTAAGCCCCCTGCCATGCCCATTGATGCCCTGGCAACTGTTGCTGGCCCCTAAAGCGGAAGTGGGTGGGACCAGGCCCCCTTAAGCCCCCGGCCATGCCCATGGTTGCCCTGGAAACTGTTGCTGGCCCCCAAAGCGGAAGTGGGCGGGTCCAGGCGCCCTTAAGCTTCCTGCCATGCCCAATGTTGCCCTGGCAACTGTTGCTGGCCCCCAAAGCGGAAGTGGGCGGGTTCTGGCGCCCTTAAGCCCCCTGCCATGCCCAGGGTTGCCCTGGCAACTGTTGCTGGCCCCCAAAGCGGAAGTAGAAGGGTCCAGGCACCCTTAAGCCCCTGCCATGCGCAGGGTTGCCCTGGCAACTGTTGCTGGCCCCCAAAGCGGAAGTGGGCGGGTCCAGGCCCCCTTAAGCCTCCTGCCATGCCCATGGTTGCCCTGGCAACTGTTGCTGGCCCCCAAAGCGGAAGTGGGCGGGTCCTGGCGCCCTTAAGCCCCCTGCCATACCCAATGATGCCCTGGCAACTGTTGCTGGCCCCTAAAGCGGAAGTGGGCGGGTCCAGGCCCCCTTAAGCCCCCGGCCATGCCCATGGTTGCCCTGGAAACTGTTGCTGGCCCCCAAAGCGGAAGTGGGCGGGTCCAAGCGCCCTTAAGCTTCCTGCCATGCCCAATGTTGCCCTGGCAACTGTTGCTGGCCCCCAAAGCGGAAGTGGGCGGGTTCTGGCGCCCTTAAGCCCCCTGCCATGCCCAGGGTTGCCCTGGCAACTGTTGCTGGCCCCCAAAGCGGAAGTGGGCGGGTCCAGGCCCCCTTAAGCCTCCTGCCATGCCCATGGTTGCCCTGGCAACTATTACTGGCCACCAAAGCGGAAGTGGGCGGGTCCTGGCGCCCTTAAGCCCCCTGCCATGCCCATTGATGCCCTGGCAACTGTTGCTGGCCCCTAAAGCGGAAGTGGGTGGGACCAGGCCCCCTTAAGCCCCCGGCCATGCCCATGGTTGCCCTGGAAACTGTTGCTGGCCCCCAAAGCGGAAGTGGGCGGGTCCAGGCGCCCTTAAGCTTCCTGCCATGCCCAATGTTGCCTTGGCAACTGTTGCTGGCCCCCAAAGCGGAAGTGGGCGGGTTCTGGCGCCCTTAAGCCCCCTGCCATGCCCAGGGTTGCCCTGGCAACTGTTGCTGGCCCCCAAAGCGGAAGTGGGAGGGTCCAGGCACCCTTAAGCCCCTGCCATGCGCAGGGTTGCCCTGGCAACTGTTGCTGGCCCCCAAAGCGGAAGTGGGCGGGTCCAGGCCCCCTTAAGCCTCCTGCCATGCCCATGGTTGCCCTGGCAACTGTTGCTGGCCCCCAAAGCGGAAGTGGGCGGGTCCTGGCGCCCTTAAGCCCCCTGCCATGCCCAATGATGCCCTGGCAACTGTTGCTGGCCCCTAAAGCGGAAGTGGGCGGGTCCAGGGCCCCTTAAGCCCCCTGCCATGCCCAGGGTTGCCCTGGCAACTGTTGCTGGCCCCCAAAGCGGAAGTGGGCGGGTCCAGGCCCCCTTAAGCCCCTGCCTTGCCCAGGGTTGCCCTGGCAACTGTTGCTGGTCCCCAAAGCGGAAGTGGGCGGGTACTGACTCCCTTAAGCCCCCTGCCTTGCCCAGGGTTGCCCTGGCAACTTTTGCTGGCCCCCAAAGCGGAAGTGGGCGGGTCCTGGCGCCGTTAAGCCCCTTGCCATGCCCAATGTTGCCCTGGCAACTGTTGCTGGGCCCCAAAGCGGAAGTGGGCGGGTCCTGGCGCCCTTAAGCCCCCTGCCATGCCCAAAGTAGCCCTGGCAACTGTTGCTGGCCCCCAAAGCGGAAGTGGGCGGGTCCAGGCGCCCTTAAGCTTCCTGCCATGCCCAATGTTGCCCTGGCAACTGTTGCTGGCCCCCAAAGCGGAAGTGGGCGGGTTCTGGCGCCCTTAAGCCCCCTGCCATGCCCAGGGTTGCCCTGGCAACTGTTGCTGGCCCCCAAAGCGGAAGTGGGAGGGTCCAGGCACCCTTAAGCCCCTGCCATGCGCAGGGTTGCCCTGGCAACTGTTGCTGGCCCCCAAAGCGGAAGTGGGCGGGTCCAGGCCCCCTTAAGCCTCCTGCCATGCCCATGGTTGCCCTGGCAACTGTTGCTGGCCCCCAAAGCGGAAGTGGGCGGGTCCTGGCGCCCTTAAGCCCCCTGCCATGCCCAATGATGCCCTGGCAACTGTTGCTGGCCCCTAAAGCGGAAGTGGGTGGGTCCAGGGCCCCTTAAGCCCCCTGCCATGCCCAGGGTTGCCCTGGCAACTGTTGCTGGTCCCCAAAGCGGAAGTGGGCGGGTACTGACTCCCTTAAGCCCCCTGCCTTGCCCAGGGTTGCCCTGGCAACTTTTGCTGGCCCCCAAAGCGGAAGTGGGCGGGTCCTGGCGCCGTTAAGCCCCTTGCCATGCCCAATGTTGCCCTGGCAACTGTTGCTGGGCCCCAAAGCGGAAGTGGGCGGGTCCTGGCGCCCTTAAGCCCCCTGCCATGCCCAATGTTGCCCTGGCAACTGTTGCTGGTCCCCAAAGCGGAAGTGGGCGGGTCCTGACTCCCTTAAGCCCCCTGCCATGCCCATGGTTGCCCTGGAAACTGTTGCTGGCCCCCAAAGCGGAAGTGGGTTGGTCCAGGCGCCCTTAAGCTCCCTGCCATGCCCAATGTTGCCCTGGCAACTGTTGCTGGTCCCCAAAGCGGAAGTGGGCGGGTCCTGACTCCCTTAAGCCCCCTGCCATGCCCAATGTTGCCCTGGCAACTGTTGCTGGTCCCCAAAGCAGAAGTGGGTGGGTCCTGACTCCCTTAAGCCCCCTGCCTTGCCCAGGGTTGCCCTGGCAACTGTTGCTGGCCCCCAAAGCGGAAGTGGGCGGGTCCAGGCGCCCTTAAGCCCCCTCCCATGCCCAGGGTTGCCCTGGCAACTGTTGCTGGCCCCCAAAGCGGAAGTGGGCGGGTCAAGGCGCTCTTAAGCCCCCTGCCATGCCCAGGGTTGCCCTGGCAACTGTTGCTGGTCCCCAAAGCGGAAGTGGGCGGGTCCTGACTCCCTTAAGCCCCCTGCCATGCCCAGGGTTGCCCTGGCAACTATTGCTGGCCCCCAAAGCGGAAGTGGGCGGGTCCTGGCGCCCTTAAGCCACCTGCCATGCCCAATGTTGCCCTGGCAACTGTTGCTGGCCCCCAAAGCGGAAGTGGGTGTGTCCTAGCCCCCTGCCATGCCCAGGTTTACCCTGGCAACTGTTGCTGGCCCCCAAAGCGGAAGTGGGTGGGTCCAGGCGCCCTTAAGCCCCTTGCCATGCCCAGTGTTGCCCTGGCAACTGTTGCTGGCCCCCAAAGCGGAAGTGGGCGGGTCAAGGCGCTCTTAAGCCCCCTGCCATGCCCAGGGTTGCCCTGGCAACTGTTGCTGGTCCCCAAAGCGGAAGTGGGCGGGTCCTGACTCCCTTAAGCCCCCTGCCATGCCCAGGGTTGCCCTGGCAACTGTTGCTGGCCCCCAAAGCGGAAGTGGGCGGGTCCAGGCGCCCTTAAGCCCCCTGCCATGCCCAGGGTTGCCCTGGCAACTGTTGCTGGCCCCCAAAGCGGAAGTGGGCGGGTCCAGGCCCCCTTAAGCCCCCTGCCATGCCCAGGGTTGCCCTGGCAACTGTTGCTGGCCCCCAAAGCGGAAGTGGGCGGGTCCTGGCCCCCTTAAGCCCCCTGACATGCCCAGGGTTGCCCTAGCAACTGTTGCTGGCCCCCAAAGCGGAAGTGGGCGGGTCCAGGCCCCCTTAAGCCTCCTGCCATGCCCATGGTTGCCCTGGCAACTGTTGCTGGCCCCCAAAGCGGAAGTGGGCGGGTCCTGGCGCCCTTAAGCCCCCTGCCATGCCCAATGATGCCCTGGCAACTGTTGCTGGCCCCTAAAGCGGAAGTGGGTGGGTCCAGGCCCCCCTTAAGCCCCCGGCCATGCCCATGGTTGCCCTGGAAACTGTTGCTGGCCCCCAAAGCGGAAGTGGGCGGGTCCAGGCGCCCTTAAGCTTCCTGCCATGCCCAATGTTGCCCTGGCAACTGTTGCTGGCCCCCAAAGCGGAAGTGGGCGGGTTCTGGCGCCCTTAAGCCCCCTGCCATGCCCAGGGTTGCCCTGGCAACTGTTGCTGGCCCCCAAAGCGGAAGTGGGAGGGTCCAGGCACCCTTAAGCCCCTGCCATGCGCAGGGTTGCCCTGGCAACTGTTGCTGGCCCCCAAAGCGGAAGTGGGCGGGTCCAGGCCCCCTTAAGCCTCCTGCCATGCCCATGGTTGCCCTGGCAACTGTTGCTGGCCCCCAAAGCGGAAGTGGGCGGGTCCTGGCGCCCTTAAGCCCCCTGCCATGCCCATTGATGCCCTGGCAACTGTTGCTGGCCCCTAAAGCGGAAGTGGGTGGGACCAGGCCCCCTTAAGCCCCCGGCCATGCCCATGGTTGCCCTGGAAACTGTTGCTGGCCCCCAAAGCGGAAGTGGGCGGGTCCAGGCGCCCTTAAGCTTCCTGCCATGCCCAATGTTGCCCTGGCAACTGTTGCTGGCCCCCAAAGCGGAAGTGGGCGGGTTCTGGCGCCCTTAAGCCCCCTGCCATGCCCAGGGTTGCCCTGGCAACTGTTGCTGGCCCCCAAAGCGGAAGTAGAAGGGTCCAGGCACCCTTAAGCCCCTGCCATGCGCAGGGTTGCCCTGGCAACTGTTGCTGGCCCCCAAAGCGGAAGTGGGCGGGTCCAGGCCCCCTTAAGCCTCCTGCCATGCCCATGGTTGCCCTGGCAACTGTTGCTGGCCCCCAAAGCGGAAGTGGGCGGGTCCTGGCGCCCTTAAGCCCCCTGCCATACCCAATGATGCCCTGGCAACTGTTGCTGGCCCCTAAAGCGGAAGTGGGCGGGTCCAGGCCCCCTTAAGCCCCCGGCCATGCCCATGGTTGCCCTGGAAACTGTTGCTGGCCCCCAAAGCGGAAGTGGGCGGGTCCAAGCGCCCTTAAGCTTCCTGCCATGCCCAATGTTGCCCTGGCAACTGTTGCTGGCCCCCAAAGCGGAAGTGGGCGGGTTCTGGCGCCCTTAAGCCCCCTGCCATGCCCAGGGTTGCCCTGGCAACTGTTGCTGGCCCCCAAAGCGGAAGTGGGCGGGTCCAGGCCCCCTTAAGCCTCCTGCCATGCCCATGGTTGCCCTGGCAACTGTTACTGGCCACCAAAGCGGAAGTGGGCGGGTCCTGGCGCCCTTAAGCCCCCTGCCATGCCCATTGATGCCCTGGCAACTGTTGCTGGCCCCTAAAGCGGAAGTGGGTGGGACCAGGCCCCCTTAAGCCCCCGGCCATGCCCATGGTTGCCCTGGAAACTGTTGCTGGCCCCCAAAGCGGAAGTGGGCGGGTCCAGGCGCCCTTAAGCTTCCTGCCATGCCCAATGTTGCCCTGGCAACTGTTGCTGGCCCCCAAAGCGGAAGTGGGCGGGTTCTGGCGCCCTTAAGCCCCCTGCCATGCCCAGGGTTGCCCTGGCAACTGTTGCTGGCCCCCAAAGCGGAAGTGGGAGGGTCCAGGCACCCTTAAGCCCCTGCCATGCGCAGGGTTGCCCTGGCAACTGTTGCTGGCCCCCAAAGCGGAAGTGGGCGGGTCCAGGCCCCCTTAAGCCTCCTGCCATGCCCATGGTTGCCCTGGCAACTGTTGCTGGCCCCCAAAGCGGAAGTGGGCGGGTCCTGGCGCCCTTAAGCCCCCTGCCATGCCCAATGATGCCCTGGCAACTGTTGCTGGCCCCTAAAGCGGAAGTGGGCGGGTCCAGGGCCCCTTAAGCCCCCTGCCATGCCCAGGGTTGCCCTGGCAACTGTTGCTGGCCCCCAAAGCGGAAGTGGGCGGGTCCAGGCCCCCTTAAGCCCCTGCCTTGCCCAGGGTTGCCCTGGCAACTGTTGCTGGTCCCCAAAGCGGAAGTGGGCGGGTACTGACTCCCTTAAGCCCCCTGCCTTGCCCAGGGTTGCCCTGGCAACTTTTGCTGGCCCCCAAAGCGGAAGTGGGCGGGTCCTGGCGCCGTTAAGCCCCTTGCCATGCCCAATGTTGCCCTGGCAACTGTTGCTGGGCCCCAAAGCGGAAGTGGGCGGGTCCTGGCGCCCTTAAGCCCCCTGCCATGCCCAAAGTAGCCCTGGCAACTGTTGCTGGCCCCCAAAGCGGAAGTGGGCGGGTCCAGGCGCCCTTAAGCTTCCTGCCATGCCCAATGTTGCCCTGGCAACTGTTGCTGGCCCCCAAAGCGGAAGTGGGCGGGTTCTGGCGCCCTTAAGCCCCCTGCCATGCCCAGGGTTGCCCTGGCAACTGTTGCTGGCCCCCAAAGCGGAAGTGGGAGGGTCCAGGCACCCTTAAGCCCCTGCCATGCGCAGGGTTGCCCTGGCAACTGTTGCTGGCCCCCAAAGCGGAAGTGGGCGGGTCCAGGCCCCCTTAAGCCTCCTGCCATGCCCATGGTTGCCCTGGCAACTGTTGCTGGCCCCCAAAGCGGAAGTGGGCGGGTCCTGGCGCCCTTAAGCCCCCTGCCATGCCCAATGATGCCCTGGCAACTGTTGCTGGCCCCTAAAGCGGAAGTGGGCGGGTCCAGGCCCCATTAAGCCCCCTGCCATGCACAGGTTTGCCCTGGCAACTGTTGCTGGCCCCAAAAGCGGAAGTGGGCGGGTCCTGACTCCCTTAAGCCCCCTGCCATGCCCAGGGTTGCCCTGGCAACTGTTGCTGGCCCCCAAAGCGGAAGTGGGCGGGTCCAGGCCCCCTTAAGCCCCCTGCCATGCCTAGGGTTGCCCTGGCAACTGTTGCTGGCCCCCAAAGCGGAAGTGGGCGGGTCCAGGCCCCCTTAAGCCCCTGCCTTGCCCAGGGTTGCCCTGGCAACTGTTGCTGGTCCCCAAAGCGGAAGTGGGCGGGTACTGACTCCCTTAAGCCCCCTGCCTTGCCCAGGGTTGCCCTGGCAACTTTTGCTGGCCCCCAAAGCGGAAGTGGGCGGGTCCTGGCGCCGTTAAGCCCCTTGCCATGCCCAATGTTGCCCTGGCAATTGTTGCTGGGCCCCAAAGCGGAAGTGGGCGGGTCCTGGCGCCCTTAAGCCCCCTGCCATGCCCAAAGAAGCCCTGGCAACTGTTGCTGGCCCCCAAAGCGGAAGTGGGCGGGTCCAGGCGCCCTTAAGCCCCCTGCCATGCACAGGGTAGCCCTGGCAACTGTTTCTGGCCCCAAAGCGGAAGTGGGCGGGTCCTGGCGCCCTTAAGCCCCCTGCCTTGCCCAGGGTTGCCCTGGCAACTGTTGCTGGCCCCCAAAGCTTAAGTGGGCGGGTCCTGACTCCCTTAAGCCCCCTGCCATGCCCAATGATGCCCTGGCAACTGTTGCTGGGCCCCCAAAGCGGAAGTGGGCGGGTCCAGGCCCCCTTAAGCCCCCTGCCATGCCCAGGGTTGCCCTGGCAACTGTTGCTGGCCCCCAAATCGGAAGTGGGCGGGTTCTGGCGCCCTTAAGCCCCCTGCCATGCCCAGGGTTGCCCTGGCAACTGTTGCTGGCCCCCAAAGCGGAAGTGGGCGGGTTCAGGCCCCCTTAAGCCCCCTGCCATGCCCAGGGTTGCCCTGGCAACTGTTGCTGGCCCCCAAAGCGGAAGTGGGCGGGTCCTGGCGCCCTTAAGCCCCCTGCCATGCCCACTGATGCCCTGGCAACTGTTGCTGGGCCCCCAAAGCGGAAGTTGGCGGGTCCAGGACCCTTAAGCCCCCTGCCATGCCCATGGTTGCCCTGGCAACTGTTGCTGGCCCCCAAAGCGGAAGTGGGCGGGTCCAGGCACCCTTAAGCTCCCTGCCATGCCCAATGTTGCCCTGGCAACTGTTGCTGGGCCCCCAAAGCGGAAGTTGGCGGGTCCAGGACCCTTAAGCCCCCTGCCATGCCCATGGTTGCCCTGGCAACTGTTGCTGGCCCCCAAAGCGGAAGTGGGCGGGTCCAGGCACCCTTAAGCTCCCTGCCATGCCCAATGTTGCCCTGGCAACTGTTGCTGGTCCCCAAAGCGGAAGTGGGCGGGTCCTGACTCCCTTAAGCCCCCTGCCATGCCCAGGGTTGCCCTGGCAACTGTTTCTGGCCCCCAAAGCGGAAGTGGGCGGGTCCAGGCCCCCTTAAGCCCCCTGCCATGCCCAGGGTTGCCCTGGCAACTGTTGCTGGCCCCCAAAGCGGAAGTGGGCGGGTTCTGGCGCCCTTAAGCCCCCTGCCATGCCCAGGGTTGCCCTGGCAACTGTTGCTGGCCCCCAAAGCGGAAGTGGGCGGGTCCAGGCCCCCTTAAGCCTCCTGCCATGCCCATGGTTGCCCTGGCAACTGTTGCTGGCCCCCAAAGCGGAAGTGGGCGGGTCCTGGCGCCCTTAAGCCCCCTGCCATGCCCAATGATGCCCTGGCAACTGTTGCTGGCCCCTAAAGCGGAAGTGGGCGGGTCCAGGGCCCCTTAAGCCCCCTGCCATGCCCAGGGTTGCCCTGGCAACTGTTGCTGGCCCCCAAAGCGGAAGTGGGCGGGTCCAGGCCCCCTTAAGCCCCTGCCTTGCCCAGGGTTGCCCTGGCAACTGTTGCTGGTCCCCAAAGCGGAAGTGGGCGGGTACTGACTCCCTTAAGCCCCCTGCCTTGCCCAGGGTTGCCCTGGCAACTTTTGCTGGCCCCCAAAGCGGAAGTGGGCGGGTCCTGGCGCCGTTAAGCCCCTTGCCATGCCTAATGTTGCCCTGGCAACTGTTGCTGGGCCCCAAAGCGGAAGTGGGCGGGTCCTGGCGCCCTTAAGCCCCCTGCCATGCCCAAAGTAGCCCTGGCAACTGTTGCTGGCCCCCAAAGCGGAAGTGGGCGGGTCCTGGCGCCCTTAAGCCCCCTGCCATGCCCAATGATGCCCTGGCAACTGTTGCTGGCCCCCAAAGCGGAAGTGGGCGGGTCCAGGCCCCCTTAAGCCCCCTGCCATGCCCATGGTTGCCCTGGAAACTGTTGCTGGCCCCCAAAGCGGAAGTGGGTTGGTCCAGGCGCCCTTAAGCCCCCTGCCATGCCCAATGTTGCCCTGGCAACTGTTGCTGGCCCCTAAAGCGGAAGTGGGTGGGTCCAGGCCCCCTTAAGCCCCCGGCCATGCCCATGGTTGCCCTGGAAACTGTTGCTGGCCCCCAAAGCGGAAGTGGGCGGGTCCAGGCGCCCTTAAGCTTCCTGCCATGCCCAATGTTGCCCTGGCAACTGTTGCTGGCCCCCAAAGCGGAAGTGGGCGGGTTCTGGCGCCCTTAAGCCCCCTGCCATGCCCAGGGTTGCCCTGGCAACTGTTTCTGGCCCCAAAAGCGGAAGTGGGCGGGTCCTGGCGCCCTTAAGCCCCCTGCCATGCCCAATGATGCCCTGGCAACTGTTGCTGGCCCCCAAAGCGGAAGTGGGCGGGTCCAGGCAACCTTAAGCCCCCTGCCATGCCCATGGTTGCCCTGGCAACTGTTGCTGGGCCCCCAAAGCGGAAGTGGGCGGGTCCTGGCGCCCTTAAGCCCCCTGCCATGCCCACTGATGCCCTGGCAACTGTTGCTGGGCCCCCAAAGCGGAAGTTGGCGGGTCCAGGACCCTTAAGCCCCCTGCCATGCCCATGGTTGCCCTGGCAACTGTTGCTGGCCCCCAAAGCGGAAGTGGGCGGGTCCAGGCACCCTTAAGCTCCCTGCCATGCCCAATGTTGCCCTGGCAACTGTTGCTGGGCCCCCAAAGCGGAAGTTGGCGGGTCCAGGACCCTTAAGCCCCCTGCCATGCCCATGGTTGCCCTGGCAACTGTTGCTGGCCCCCAAAGCGGAAGTGGGCGGGTCCAGGCACCCTTAAGCTCCCTGCCATGCCCAATGTTGCCCTGGCAACTGTTGCTGGTCCCCAAAGCGGAAGTGGGCGGGTCCTGACTCCCTTAAGCCCCCTGCCATGCCCAGGGTTGCCCTGGCAACTGTTTCTGGCCCCCAAAGCGGAAGTGGGCGGGTCCAGGCACCCTTAAGCTCCCTGCCATGCCCAATGTTGCCCTGGCAACTGTTGCTGGTCCCCAAAGCGGAAGTGGGCGGGTCCTGACTCCCTTAAGCCCCCTGCCATGCCCAGGGTTGCCCTGGCAACTGTTTCTGGCCCCCAAAGCGGAAGTGGGCGGGTCCAGGCCCCCTTAAGCCCCCTGCCATGCCCAGGGTTGCCCTGGCAACTGTTGCTGGCCCCCAAAGCGGAAGTGGGCGGGTCCTGGCCCCCTTAAGCCCCCTGACATGCCCAGGGTTGCCCTAGCAACTGTTGCTGGCCCCCAAAGCGGAAGTGGGCGGGTCCAGGCCCCCTTAAGCCTCCTGCCATGCCCATGGTTGCCCTGGCAACTGTTGCTGGCCCCCAAAGCGGAAGTGGGCGGGTCCTGGCGCCCTTAAGCCCCCTGCCATGCCCAATGATGCCCTGGCAACTGTTGCTGGCCCCTAAAGCGGAAGTGGGTGGGTCCAGGCCCCCCTTAAGCCCCCGGCCATGCCCATGGTTGCCCTGGAAACTGTTGCTGGCCCCCAAAGCGGAAGTGGGCGGGTCCAGGCGCCCTTAAGCTTCCTGCCATGCCCAATGTTGCCCTGGCAACTGTTGCTGGCCCCCAAAGCGGAAGTGGGCGGGTTCTGGCGCCCTTAAGCCCCCTGCCATGCCCAGGGTTGCCCTGGCAACTGTTGCTGGCCCCCAAAGCGGAAGTGGGAGGGTCCAGGCACCCTTAAGCCCCTGCCATGCGCAGGGTTGCCCTGGCAACTGTTGCTGGCCCCAAAGCGGAAGTGGGCGGGTCCAGGCCCCCTTAAGCCTCCTGCCATGCCCATGGTTGCCCTGGCAACTGTTGCTGGCCCCCAAAGCGGAAGTGGGTGGGTCCTGGCGCCCTTAAGCCCCCTGCCATGCCCATTGATGCCCTGGCAACTGTTGCTGGCCCCTAAAGCGGAAGTGGGTGGGTCCAGGCCCCCTTAAGCCCCCGGCCATGCCCATGGTTGCCCTGGAAACTGTTGCTGGCCCCCAAAGCGGAAGTGGGCGGGTCCAGGCGCCCTTAAGCTTCCTGCCATGCCCAATGTTGCCCTGGCAACTGTTGCTGGCCCCCAAAGCGGAAGTGGGCGGGTTCTGGCGCCCTTAAGCCCCCTGCCATGCCCAGGGTTGCCCTGGCAACTGTTGCTGGCCCCCAAAGCGGAAGTGGGAGGGTCCAGGCACCCTTAAGCCCCTGCCATGCGCAGGGTTGCCCTGGCAACTGTTGCTGGCCCCCAAAGCGGAAGTGGGCGGGTCCAGGCCCCCTTAAGCCTCCTGCCATGCCCATGGTTGCCCTGGAAACTGTTGCTGGTCCCCAAAGCGGAAGTGGGCGGGTCCTGACTCCCTTAAGCCCCCTGCCATGCCCAGGGTTGCCCTGGCAACTATTGCTGGCCCCCAAAGCGGAAGTGGGCGGGTCCTGGCGCCCTTAAGCCACCTGCCATGCCCAATGTTGCCCTGGCAACTGTTGCTGGCCCCCAAAGCGGAAGTGGGTGGGTCCTAGCCCCCTGCCATGCCCAATGTTGCCCTGGCAACTGTTGCTGGTCCCCAAAGCGGAAGTGGGCGGGTCCAGGCCCCTTTAAGCCTCCTGCCATGCCCATGGTTGCCCTGGCAACTGTTGCTGGCCCCCAAAGCGGAAGTGGGCGGGTCCTGGCGCCCTTAAGCCCCCTGCCATGCCCAATGATGCCCTGGCAACTGTTGCTGGCCCCCAAAGCGGAAGTGGGCGGGTCCAGGCCCCCTTAAGCCCCCTGCCATGCCCATGGTTGCCCTGGAAACTGTTGCTGGCCCCCAAAGCGGAAGTGGGTTGGTCCAGGCGCCCTTAAGCCCCCTGCCATGCCCAATGTTGCCCTGGCAACTGTTGCTGGCCCCTAAAGCGGAAGTGGGTGGGTCCAGGCCCCCTTAAGCCCCCGGCCATGCCCATGGTTGCCCTGGAAACTGTTGCTGGCCCCCAAAGCGGAAGTGGGCGGGTCCAGGCGCCCTTAAGCTTCCTGCCATGCCCAATGTTGCCCTGGCAACTGTTGCTGGCCCCCAAAGCGGAAGTGGGCGGGTTCTGGCGCCCTTAAGCCCCCTGCCATGCCCAGGGTTGCCCTGGCAACTGTTTCTGGCCCCAAAAGCGGAAGTGGGCGGGTCCTGGCGCCCTTAAGCCCCCTGCCATGCCCAATGATGCCCTGGCAACTTTTGCTGGCCCCCAAAGCGGAAGTGGGCGGGTCCAGGCAACCTTAAGCCCCCTGCCATGCCCATGGTTGCCCTGGCAACTGTTGCTGGCCCCCAAAGCGGAAGTGGGCGGGTCCAGGCACCCTTAAGCTCCCTGCCATGCCCAATGTTGCCCTGGCAACTGTTGCTGGTCCCCAAAGCGGAAGTGGGCGGGTCCTGACTCCCTTAAGCCCCCTGCCTTGCCCAGGGTTGCCCTGGCAACTGTTGCTGGCCCCCAAAGCGGAAGTGGGCGGGTCCAGGCGCCCTTAAGCCCCCTGCCATGCCCTGTGTTGCCCTGGCAACTGTTGCTGGCCCCCAAAGCGGAAGTGGGCGGGTCCAGGCCCCCTTAAGCCCCCTGCCATGCCCAGGGTTGCCCTGGCAACTGTTGCTGGCCCCCAAAGCGGAAGTGGGCGGGTCCAGGCCCCCTTAAGCCCCCTGCCTTGCCCAGGGTTGCCCTGGCAACTGTTGCTGGTCCCCAAAGCGATAGTGGGCGGGTCCTGACTCCCTTAAGCCCCCTGCCATGCCCAGGGTTGCCCTGGCAACTGTTGCTGGCCCCCAAAGCGGAAGTGGGCGGGTCCAGGCCCCCTTAAGCCCCCTGCCTTGCCCAGGGTTGCCCTGGAAACTGTTGCTGGTCCCCAAAGCGGAAGTGGGCGGGTCCTGACTCCCTTAAGCCCCCTGCCATGCCCAGGGTTGCCCTGGCAACTATTGCTGGCCCCCAAAGCGGAAGTGGGCGGGTCCTGGCGCCCTTAAGCCACCTGCCATGCCCAATGTTGACCTGGCAACTGTTGCTGGCCCCCAAAGCGGAAGTGGGTGGGTCCTAGCCCCCTGCCATGCCCAGGTTTACCCTGGCAACTGTTGCTGGCCCCCAAAGCGGAAGTGGGCGGGTCCAGGCCCCCTTAAGCTCCCTGCCATGCCCAATGTTGCCCTGGCAACTGTTGCTGGTCCCCAAAGCGGAAGTGGGCGGGTCCAGGCCCCTTTAAGCCTCCTGCCATGCCCATGGTTGCCCTGGCAACTGTTGCTGGCCCCCAAAGCGGAAGTGGGCGGGTCCTGGCGCCCTTAAGCCCCCTGCCATGCCCAATGATGCCCTGGCAACTGTTGCTGGCCCCCAAAGCGGAAGTGGGCGGGTCCAGGCCCCCTTTAGCCCCCTGCCATGCCCATGGTTGACCTGGAAACTGTTGCTGGCCCCCAAAGCGGAAGTGGGTTGGTCCAGGCGCCCTTAAGCTCCCTGCCATGCCCAATGTTGCCCTGGCAACTGTTGCTGGTCCCCAAAGCGGAAGTGGGTGGGTCCTGACTCCCTTAAGCCCCCTGCCATGCCCAATGTTGCCCTGGCAACTGTTGCTGGCCTTCAAAGCGGAAGTGGGCGGGTTCTGGCGCCCTTAAGCCCCCTGCCATGCCCAGGGTTGCCCTGGCAACTGTTGCTGGCCCCCAAAGCGGAAGTGGGCGGGTCCAGGCGCCCTTAAGCCCCCTGCCATGCCCAGGGTTGCCCTGGCAACTGTTGCTGGCCCCAAAGCGGAAGTGGGTGGGTCCTGGCGCCCTTAAGCCCCCTGCAAAGCCCATGGTTGCCCTGGCAACTGTTGCTGGCCCCCAAAGCGGAAGTGGGCGGGTCCTGGCGCCCTTAAGCCCCCTGCCATGCCCATGGTTGCCCTGTCAACTGTTGCTGGCCCCCAAAGCGGAAGTGGGCGGGTCCAGGCACCCTTAAGCTCCCTGCCATGCCCAATGTTGCCCTGGCAACTGTTGCTGGTCCCCAAAGCAGAAGTGGGCGGGTCCTGACTCCCTTAAGCCCCCTGCCTTGCCCAGGGTTGCCCTGGCAACTGTTGCTGGCCCCCAAAGCGGAAGTGGGCGGGTCCAGGCGCCCTTAAGCCCCCTGCCATGCCCAGGGTTGCCCTGGCAACTGTTGCTGGCCCCCAAAGCGGAAGTGGGCGGGTCCAGGCCCCCTTAAGCCCCCTGCCATGCCCAGGGTTGCCCTGGCAACTGTTGCTGGCCCCCAAAGCGGAAGTGGGCGGGTCCTGGCCCCCTTAAGCCCCCTGACATGCCCAGGGTTGCCCTAGCAACTGTTGCTGGCCCCCAAAGCGGAAGTGGGCGGGTCCAGGCCCCCTTAAGCCTCCTGCCATGCCCATGGTTGCCCTGGCAACTGTTGCTGGCCCCCAAAGCGGAAGTGGGCGGGTCCTGGCGCCCTTAAGCCCCCTGCCATGCCCAATGATGCCCTGGCAACTGTTGCTGGCCCCTAAAGCGGAAGTGGGTGGGTCCAGGCCCCCCTTAAGCCCCCGGCCATGCCCATGGTTGCCCTGGAAACTGTTGCTGGCCCCCAAAGCGGAAGTGGGCGGGTCCAGGCGCCCTTAAGCTTCCTGCCATGCCCAATGTTGCCCTGGCAACTGTTGCTGGCCCCCAAAGCGGAAGTGGGCGGGTTCTGGCGCCCTTAAGCCCCCTGCCATGCCCAGGGTTGCCCTGGCAACTGTTGCTGGCCCCCAAAGCGGAAGTGGGAGGGTCCAGGCACCCTTAAGCCCCTGCCATGCGCAGGGTTGCCCTGGCAACTGTTGCTGGCCCCAAAGCGGAAGTGGGCGGGTCCAGGCCCCCTTAAGCCTCCTGCCATGCCCATGGTTGCCCTGGCAACTGTTGCTGGCCCCCAAAGCGGAAGTGGGTGGGTCCTGGCGCCCTTAAGCCCCCTGCCATGCCCATTGATGCCCTGGCAACTGTTGCTGGCCCCTAAAGCGGAAGTGGGTGGGTCCAGGCCCCCTTAAGCCCCCGGCCATGCCCATGGTTGCCCTGGAAACTGTTGCTGGCCCCCAAAGCGGAAGTGGGCGGGTCCAGGCGCCCTTAAGCTTCCTGCAATGCCCAATGTTGCCCTGGCAACTGTTGCTGGCCCCCAAAGCGGAAGTGGGCGGGTTCTGGCGCCCTTAAGCCCCCTGCCATGCCCAGGGTTGCCCTGGCAACTGTTGCTGGCCCCCAAAGCGGAAGTGGGAGGGTCCAGGCACCCTTAAGCCCCTGCCATGCGCAGGGTTGCCCTGGCAACTGTTGCTGGCCCCCAAAGCGGAAGTGGGCGGGTCCAGGCCCCCTTAAGCCTCCTGCCATGCCCATGGTTGCCCTGGAAACTGTTGCTGGTCCCCAAAGCGGAAGTGGGCGGGTCCTGACTCCCTTAAGCCCCCTGCCATGCCCAGGGTTGCCCTGGCAACTATTGCTGGCCCCCAAAGCGGAAGTGGGCGGGTCCTGGCGCCCTTAAGCCACCTGCCATGCCCAATGTTGCCCTGGCAACTGTTGCTGGCCCCCAAAGCGGAAGTGGGTGGGTCCTAGCCCCCTGCCATGCCCAATGTTGCCCTGGCAACTGTTGCTGGTCCCCAAAGCGGAAGTGGGCGGGTCCAGGCCCCTTTAAGCCTCCTGCCATGCCCATGGTTGCCCTGGCAACTGTTGCTGGCCCCCAAAGCGGAAGTGGGCGGGTCCTGGCGCCCTTAAGCCCCCTGCCATGCCCAATGATGCCCTGGCAACTGTTGCTGGCCCCCAAAGCGGAAGTGGGCGGGTCCAGGCCCCCTTAAGCCCCCTGCCATGCCCATGGTTGCCCTGGAAACTGTTGCTGGCCCCCAAAGCGGAAGTGGGTTGGTCCAGGCGCCCTTAAGCCCCCTGCCATGCCCAATGTTGCCCTGGCAACTGTTGCTGGCCCCTAAAGCGGAAGTGGGTGGGTCCAGGCCCCCTTAAGCCCCCGGCCATGCCCATGGTTGCCCTGGAAACTGTTGCTGGCCCCCAAAGCGGAAGTGGGCGGGTCCAGGCGCCCTTAAGCTTCCTGCCATGCCCAATGTTGCCCTGGCAACTGTTGCTGGCCCCCAAAGCGGAAGTGGGCGGGTTCTGGCGCCCTTAAGCCCCCTGCCATGCCCAGGGTTGCCCTGGCAACTGTTTCTGGCCCCAAAAGCGGAAGTGGGCGGGTCCTGGCGCCCTTAAGCCCCCTGCCATGCCCAATGATGCCCTGGCAACTGTTGCTGGCCCCCAAAGCGGAAGTGGGCGGGTCCAGGCAACCTTAAGCCCCCTGCCATGCCCATGGTTGCCCTGGCAACTGTTGCTGGCCCCCAAAGCGGAAGTGGGCGGGTCCAGGCACCCTTAAGCTCCCTGCCATGCCCAATGTTGCCCTGGCAACTGTTGCTGGTCCCCAAAGCGGAAGTGGGCGGGTCCTGACTCCCTTAAGCCCCCTGCCTTGCCCAGGGTTGCCCTGGCAACTGTTGCTGGCCCCCAAAGCGGAAGTGGGCGGGTCCAGGCGCCCTTAAGCCCCCTGCCATGCCCAGGGTTGCCCTGGCAACTGTTGCTGGCCCCCAAAGCGGAAGTGGGCGGGTCCAGGCGCTCTTAAGCCCCCTGCCATGCCCAGGGTTGCCCTGGCAACTGTTGCTGGTCCCCAAAGCGGAAGTGGGCGGGTCCTGACTCCCTTAAGCCCCCTGCCATGCCCAGGGTTGCCCTGGCAACTATTGCTGGCCCCCAAAGCGGAAGTGGGCGGGTCCTGGCGCCCTTAAGCCACCTGCCATGCCCAATGTTGCCCTGGCAACTGTTGCTGGCCCCCAAAGCGGAAGTGGGTGTGTCCTAGCCCCCTGCCATGCCCAGGTTTACCCTGGCAACTGTTGCTGGCCCCCAAAGCGGAAGTGGGTGGGTCCAGGCGCCCTTAAGCCCCATGCCATGCCCAGTGTTGCCCTGGCAACTGTTGCTGGCCCCCAAAGCGGAAGTGGGTGGGTCCTGGCGCCCTTAAGCCCCCTGCCATGCCCAGGGTTGCCCTGGCAACTGTTGCTGGCCCCCAAAGCAGAAGTGGGCGGGTCCAGGCGCCCTTAAGCCCCCTGCCATGCCCTGGGTTGCCCTGGCAACTGTTGCTGGCCCCCAAAGCGGAAGTGGGCGGGTCCAGGCCCCCTTAAGCCCCCTGCCATGCCCAGGGTTGCCCTGGCAACTGTTGCTGGCCCCCAAAGCGGAAGTGGGCGGGTCCAGGCCCCCTTAAGCCCCCTGCCTTGCCCAGGGTTGCCCTGGCAACTGTTGCTGGTCCCCAAAGCGGAAGTGGGCGGGTCCTGACTCCCTTAAGCCCCCTGCCATGCCCAGGGTTGCCCTGGCAACTGTTTCTGGCCCCAAAAGCGGAAGTGGGCGGGTCCTGGCGCCCTTAAGCCCCCTGCCATGCCCATGGTTGCCCTGGCAACTGTTGCTGGTCCCCAAAGCGGAAGTGGGCGGGTCCAGGCCCCTTTAAGCCTCCTGCCATGCCCATGGTTGCCCTGGCAACTGTTGCTGGCCCCCAAAGCGGAAGTGGGCGGGTCCTGGCGCCCTTAAGCCCCCTGCCATGCCCAATGATGCCCTGGCAACTGTTGCTGGCCCCCAAAGCGGAAGTGGGCGGGTCCAGGCCCCCTTAAGCCCCCTGCCATGCCCATGGTTGCCCTGGAAACTGTTGCTGGCCCCCAAAGCGGAAGTGGGTTGGTCCAGGCGCCCTTAAGCCCCCTGCCATGCCCAATGTTGCCCTGGCAACTGTTGCTGGCCCCTAAAGCGGAAGTGGGTGGGTCCAGGCCCCCTTAAGCCCCCGGCCATGCCCATGGTTGCCCTGGAAACTGTTGCTGGCCCCCAAAGCGGAAGTGGGCGGGTCCAGGCGCCCTTAAGCTTCCTGCCATGCCCAATGTTGCCCTGGCAACTGTTGCTGGCCCCCAAAGCGGAAGTGGGCGGGTTCTGGCGCCCTTAAGCCCCCTGCCATGCCCAGGGTTGCCCTGGCAACTGTTTCTGGCCCCAAAAGCGGAAGTGGGCGGATCCTGGCGCCCTTAAGCCCCCTGCCATGCCCAATGATGCCCTGGCAACTGTTGCTGGCCCCCAAAGCGGAAGTGGGCGGGTCCAGGCAACCTTAAGCCCCCTGCCATGCCCATGGTTGCCCTGGCAACTGTTGCTGGCCCCCAAAGCGGAAGTGGGCGGGTCCAGGCACCCTTAAGCTCCCTGCCATGCCCAATGTTGCCCTGGCAACTGTTGCTGGCCCCTAAAGCGGAAGTGGGTGGGTCCAGGCCCCCTTAAGCCCCCGGCCATGCCCATGGTTGCCCTGGAAACTGTTGCTGGCCCCCAAAGCGGAAGTGGGCGGGTCCAGGCCCCCTTAAGCCTCCTGCCATGCCCATGGTTGCCCTGGCAACTGTTGCTGGCCCCCAAAGCGGAAGTGGGCGGGTCCTGACTCCCTTAAGCCCCCTGCCTTGCCCAGGGTTGCCCTGGCAACTGTTGCTGGCCCCCAAAGCGGAAGTGGGCGGGTCCAGGCGCCCTTAAGCCCCCTGCCATGCCCAGGGTTGCCCTGGCAACTGTTGCTGGCCCCCAAAGCGGAAGTGGGCGGGTCCAGGCGCTCTTAAGCCCCCTGCCATGCCCAGGGTTGCCCTGGCAACTGTTGCTGGTCCCCAAAGCGGAAGTGGGCGGGTCCTGACTCCCTTAAGCCCCCTGCCATGCCCAGGGTTGCCCTGGCAACTATTGCTGGCCCCCAAAGCGGAAGTGGGCGGGTCCGGTCGCCCTTAAGCCACCTGCCATGCCCAATGTTGCCCTGGCAACTGTTGCTGGCCCCCAAAGCGGAAGTGGGTGTGTCCTAGCCCCCTGCCATGCCCAGGTTTACCCTGGCAACTGTTGCTGGCCCCCAAAGCGGAAGTTGGTGGGTCCAGGCGCCCTTAAGCCCCATGCCATGCCCAGTGTTGCCCTGGCAACTGTTGCTGGCCCCCAAAGCGGAAGTGGGTGGGTCCTGGCGCCCTTAAGCCCCCTGCCATGCCCAGGGTTGCCCTGGCAACTGTTGCTGGCCCCCAAAGCGGAAGTGGGCGGGTCCAGGCGCCCTTAAGCCCCCTGCCATGCCCTGGGTTGCCCTGGCAACTGTTGCTGGCCCCCAAAGAGGAAGTGGGCGGGTCCAGGCCCCCTTAAGCCCCCTGCCATGCCCAGGGTTGCCCTGGCAACTGTTGCTGGTCCCCAAAGCGGAAGTGGGCGGGTCCTGACTCCCTTAAGCCCCCTGCCATGCCCAGGGTTGCCCTGGCAACTGTTGCTGGCCCCCAAAGCGGAAGTGGGCGGGTCCAGGCCCCCTTAAGCCCCCTGCCTTGCCCAGGGTTGCCCTGGAAACTGTTGCTGGTCCCCAAAGCGGAAGTGGGCGGGTCCTGACTCCCTTAAGCCCCCTGCCATGCCCAGGGTTGCCCTGGCAACTATTGCTGGCCCCCAAAGCGGAAGTGGGCGGGTCCTGGCGCCCTTAAGCCACCTGCCATGCCCAATGTTGACCTGGCAACTGTTGCTGGCCCCCAAAGCGGAAGTGGGTGGGTCCTAGCCCCCTGCCATGCCCAGGTTTACCCTGGCAACTGTTGCTGGCCCCCAAAGCGGAAGTGGGCGGGTCCAGGCCCCCTTAAGCTCCCTGCCATGCCCAATGTTGCCCTGGCAACTGTTGCTAGTCCCCAAAGCGGAAGTGGGCGGGTCCAGGCCCCTTTAAGCCTCCTGCCATGCCCATGGTTGCCCTGGCAACTGTTGCTGGCCCCCAAAGCGGAAGTGGGCGGGTCCTGGCGCCCTTAAGCCCCCTGCCATGCCCAATGATGCCCTGGCAACTGTTGCTGGCCCCCAAAGCGGAAGTGGGCGGGTCCAGGCCCCCTTTAGCCCCCTGCCATGCCCATGGTTGACCTGGAAACTGTTGCTGGCCCCCAAAGCGGAAGTGGGTTGGTCCAGGCGCCCTTAAGCTCCCTGCCATGCCCAATGTTGCCCTGGCAACTGTTGCTGGTCCCCAAAGCGGAAGTGGGCGGGTCCTGACTCCCTTAAGCCCCCTGCCATGCCCAATGTTGCCCTGGCAACTGTTGCTGGCCTTCAAAGCGGAAGTGGGCGGGTTCTGGCGCCCTTAAGCCCCCTGCCATGCCCAGGGTTGCCCTGGCAACTGTTGCTGGCCCCCAAAGCGGAAGTGGGCGGGTCCAGGCGCCCTTAAGCCCCCTGCCATGCCCAGGGTTGCCCTGGCAACTGTTGCTGGCCCCAAAGCGGAAGTGGGTGGGTCCTGGCGCCCTTAAGCCCCCTGCAATGCCCATGGTTGCCCTGGCAACTGTTGCTGGCCCCCAAAGCGGAAGTGGGCGGGTCCTGGCGCCCTTAAGCCCCCTGCCATGCCCAATGATGCCCTGGCAACTGTTGCTGGCCCCCAAAGCGGAAGTGGGCGGGTCCAGGCAACCTTAAGCCCCCTGCCATGCCCATGGTTGCCCTGGCAACTGTTGCTGGCCCCCAAAGCGGAAGTGGGCGGGTCCAGGCACCCTTAAGCTCCCTGCCATGCCCAATGTTGCCCTGGCAACTGTTGCTGGTCCCCAAAGCAGAAGTGGGCGGGTCCTGACTCCCTTAAGCCCCCTGCCTTGCCCAGGGTTGCCCTGGCAACTGTTGCTGGCCCCCAAAGCGGAAGTGGGCGGGTCCAGGCGCCCTTAAGCCCCTGCCATGCCCAGGAGTGCCCTGGCAACTGTTGCTGGCCCCCAAAGCGGAAGTGGGCGGGTCCAGGCGCTCTTAAGCCCCCTGCCATGCCCAGGGTTGCCCTGGCAACTGTTGCTGGTCCCCAAAGCGGAAGTGGGCGGGTACTGACTCCCTTAAGCCCCCTGCCATGCCCAGGGTTGCCCTGGCAACTATTGCTGGCCCCCAAAGCGGAAGTGGGCGGGTCCTGGCGCCCTTAAGCCACCTGCCATGCCCAATGTGCCCTGGCAACTGTTGCTGGCCCCCAAAGCGGAAGTGGGTGTGTCCTAGCCCCCTGCCATGCCCAGGTTTACCCTGGCAACTGTTGCTGGCCCCCAAAGCGGAAGTGGGCGGGTCCAGGCAACCTTAAGCCCCCTGCCATGCCCATGGTTGCCCTGGCAACTGTTGCTGGCCCCCAAAGCGGAAGTGGGCGGGTCCAGGCCCCCTTAAGCCCCCTGCCATGCCCAGGGTTGCCCTGGCAACTGTTGCTGGCCCCCAAAGCGGAAGTGGGCGGGTCCTGGCCCCCTTAAGCCCCCTGACATGCCCAGGGTTGCCCTAGCAACTGTTGCTGGCCCCCAAAGCGGAAGTGGGCGGGTCCTGGCGCCCTTAAGCCCCCTGCCATGCCCAATGATGCCCTGGCAACTGTTGCTGGCCCCTAAAGCGGAAGAGGGTGGGTCCAGGCCCCCCTTAAGCCCCCGGCCATGCCCATGGTTGCCCTGGAAACTGTTGCTGGCCCCCAAAGCGGAAGTGGGCGGGTCCAGGCGCCCTTAAGCTTCCTGCCATGCCCAATGTTGCCCTGGCAACTGTTGCTGGCCCCCAAAGCGGAAGTGGGCGGGTTCTGGCGCCCTTAAGCCCCCTGCCATGCCCAGGGTTGCCCTGGCAACTGTTGCTGGCCCCCAAAGCGGAAGTGGGAGGGTCCAGGCACCCTTAAGCCCCTGCCATGCCCATGGTTGCCCTGGCAACTGTTGCTGGCCCCCAAAGCGGAAGTGGGCGGGTCCAGGCGCCCTTAAGCTTCCTGCCATGCCCAATGTTGCCCTGGCAACTGTTGCTGGCCCCCAAAGCGGAAGTGGGCGGGTTCTGGTGCCCTTAAGCCCCCTGCCATGCCCAGGGTTGCCCTGGCAACTGTTGCTGGCCCCCAAAGCGGAAGTGGGCGGGTCCAGGCGCCCTTAAGCCCCTGCCATGCCCAGGGTTGCCCTGGCAACTGTTGCTGGCCCCCAAAGCGGAAGTGGGCGGGTCCTGGCGCCCTTAAGCCCCTGCCATGCCCAGGGTTGCCCTGGCAACTGTTGCTGGCCCCAAAGCGGAAGTGGGCGGGTCCAGGGCCCCTTAAGCCCCCTGCCATGCCCAGGGTTGCCCTGGCAACTGTTGCTGGCCCCCAAAGCGGAAGTGGGCGGGTCCAGGCGCCCTTAAGCCCCCTGCCATGCCCAGGGTAGCCCTGGCAACTGTTTCTGGCCCCCAAAGCGGAAGTGGGCGGGTCCTGGCGCCCTTAAGCCCCCTGACTTGCCCAGGGTTGCCCTGGCAACTGTTGCTGGCCCCCAAAGCTTAAGTGGGCGGGTCCTGACTCCCTTAAGCCCCCTGCCATGCCCAATGTTGCCCTGGCAACTGTTGCTGGCCCCCAAAGCGGAAGTGGGCGGGTCCAGGCCCCTTTAAGCCTCCTGCCATGCCCATGGTTGCCCTGGCAACTGTTGCTGGCCCCCAAAGCGGAAGTGGGCGGGTCCTGGCGCCCTTAAGCCCCCTGCCATGCCCAATGATGCCCTGGCAACTGTTGCTGGCCCCCAAAGCGGAAGTGGGCGGGTCCAGGCCCCCTTAAGCCCCCTGCCATGCCCATGGTTGCCCTGGAAACTGTTGCTGGCCCCCAAAGCGGAAGTGGGTTGGTCCAGGCGCCCTTAAGCCCCCTGCCATGCCCAATGATGCCCTGGCAACTGTTGCTGGCCCCCAAAGCGGAAGTGGGCGGGTCCAGGCCCCCTTAAGCCCCCTGCAATGCCCATGGTTGCCCTGGAAACTGTTGCTGGCCCCCAAAGCGGAAGTGGGTTGGTCCAGGCGCCCTTAAGCCCCCTGCCATGCCCAATGTTGCCCTGGCAACTGTTGCTGGCCCCTAAAGCGGAAGTGGGTGGGTCCAGGCCCCCTTAAGCCCCCGGCCATGCCCATGGTTGCCCTGGAAACTGTTGCTGGCCCCCAAAGCGGAAGTGGGCGGGTCCAGGCGCCCTTAAGCTTCCTGCCATGCCCAATGTTGCCCTGGCAACTGTTGCTGGCCCCCAAAGCGGAAGTGGGCGGGTTCTGGCGCCCTTAAGCCCCCTGCCATGCCCAGGGTTGCCCTGGCAACTGTTTCTGGCCCCCAAAGCGGAAGTGGGCGGGTCCTGGCGCCCTTAAGCCCCCTGCCATGCCCAATGATGCCCTGGCAACTGTTGCTGGCCCCCAAAGCGGAAGTGGGCGGGTCCAGGCAACCTTAAGCCCCCTGCCATGCCCATGGTTGCCCTGGCAACTGTTGCTGGCCCCCAAAGCGGAAGTGGGCGGGTCCAGGCACCCTTAAGCTCCCTGCCATGCCCAATGTTGCCCTGGCAACTGTTGCTGGTCCCCAAAGCGGAAGTGGGCGGGTCCTGACTCCCTTAAGCCCCCTGCCTTGCCCAGGGTTGCCCTGGCAACTGTTGCTGGCCCCCAAAGCGGAAGTGGGCGGGTCCAGGCGCCCTTAAGCCCCCTGCCATGCCCAGGGTTGCCCTGGCAACTGTTGCTGGCCCCCAAAGCGGAAGTGGGTGTGTCCTAGCCCCCTGCCATGCCCAGGTTTACCCTGGCAACTGTTGCTGGCCCCCAAAGCGGAAGTGGGTGGGTCCAGGCGCCCTTAAGCCCCATGCCATGCCGAGTGTTGCCCTGGCAACTGTTGCTGGCCCCCAAAGCGGAAGTGGGTGGGTCCTGGCGCCCTTAAGCCCCCTGCCATGCCCAGGGTTGCCCTGGCAACTGTTGCTGGCCCCCAAAGCGGAAGTGGGCGGGTCCAGGCGCCCTTAAGCCCCCTGCCATGCCCTGGGTTGCCCTGGCAACTGTTGCTGGCCCCCAAAGCGGAAGTGGGCGGGTCCAGGCCCCCTTAAGCCCCCTGCCATGCCCAGGGTTGCCCTGGCAACTGTTGCTGGCCCCCAAAGCGGAAGTGGGCGGGTCCAGGCCCCCTTAAGCCCCCTGCCTTGCCCAGGGTTGCCCTGGCAACTGTTGCTGGTCCCCAAAGCGGAAGTGGGCGGGTCCTGACTCCCTTAAGCCCCCTGCCATGCCCAGGGTTGCCCTGGCAACTGTTGCTGGCCCCCAAAGCGGAAGTGGGCGGGTCCAGGCCCCCTTAAGCCCCCTGCCTTGCCCAGGGTTGCCCTGGAAACTGTTGCTGGTCCCCAAAGCGGAAGTGGGCGGGTCCTGACTCCCTTAAGCCCCCTGCCATGCCCAGGGTTGCCCTGGCAACTATTGCTGGCCCCCAAAGCGGAAGTGGGCGGGTCCTGGCGCCCTTAAGCCACCTGCCATGCCCAATGTTGACCTGGCAACTGTTGCTGGCCCCCAAAGCGGAAGTGGGTGGGTCCTAGCCCCCTGCCATGCCCAGGTTTACCCTGGCAACTGTTGCTGGCCCCCAAAGCGGAAGTGGGCGGGTCCAGGCCCCCTTAAGCTCCCTGCCATGCCCAATGTTGCCCTGGCAACTGTTGCTGGTCCCCAAAGCGGAAGTGGGCGGGTCCAGGCCCCTTTAAGCCTCCTGCCATGCCCATGGTTGCCCTGGCAACTGTTGCTGGCCCCCAAAGCGGAAGTGGGCGGGTCCTGGCGCCCTTAAGCCCCCTGCCATGCCCAATGATGCCCTGGCAACTGTTGCTGGCCCCCAAAGCGGAAGTGGGCGGGTCCAGGCCCCCTTTAGCCCCCTGCCATGCCCATGGTTGACCTGGAAACTGTTGCTGGCCCCCAAAGCGGAAGTGGGTTGGTCCAGGCGCCCTTAAGCTCCCTGCCATGCCCAATGTTGCCCTGGCAACTGTTGCTGGTCCCCAAAGCGGAAGTGGGCGGGTCCTGACTCCCTTAAGCCCCCTGCCATGCCCAATGTTGCCCTGGCAACTGTTGCTGGCCTTCAAAGCGGAAGTGGGCGGGTTCTGGCGCCCTTAAGCCCCCTGCCATGCCCAGGGTTGCCCTGGCAACTGTTGCTGGCCCCCAAAGCGGAAGTGGGAGGGTCCAGGCACCCTTAAGCCCCTGCCATGCGCAGGGTTGCCCTGGCAACTGTTGCTGGCCCCCAAAGCGGAAGTGGGCGGGTCCTGGCGCCCTTAAGCCCCCTGCCATGCCCAATGATGCCCTGGCAACTGTTGCTGGCCCCTAAAGCGGAAGTGGGCGGGTCCAGGCCCCCTTAAGCCCCCGGCCATGCCCATGGTTGCCCTGGAAACTGTTGCTGGCCCCCAAAGCGGAAGTGGGCGGGTCCAAGCGCCCTTAAGCTTCCTGCCATGCCCAATGTTGCCCTGGCAACTGTTGCTGGCCCCCAAAGCGGAAGTGGGCGGGTTCTGGTGCCCTTAAGCCCCCTGCCATGCCCAGGGTTGCCCTGGCAACTGTTGCTGGCCCCCAAAGCGGAAGTGGGCGGGTCCAGGCGCCCTTAAGCCCCTGCCATGCCCAGGGTTGCCCTGGCAACTGTTGCTGGCCCCCAAAGCGGAAGTGGGCGGGTCCTGGCGCCCTTAAGCCCCTGCCATGCCCAGGGTTGCCCTGGCAACTGTTGCTGGCCCCAAAGCGGAAGTGGGCGGGTCCAGGGCCCCTTAAGCCCCCTGCCATGCCCAGGGTTGCCCTGGCAACTGTTGCTGGCCCCCAAAGCGGAAGTGGGCGGGTCCAGGCGCCCTTAAGCCCCCTGCCATGCCCAGGGTAGCCCTGGCAACTGTTTCTGGCCCCCAAAGCGGAAGTGGGCGGGTCCTGGCGCCCTTAAGCCCCCTGACTTGCCCAGGGTTGCCCTGGCAACTGTTGCTGGCCCCCAAAGCTTAAGTGGGCGGGTCCTGACTCCCTTAAGCCCCCTGCCATGCCCAATGTTGCCCTGGCAACTGTTGCTGGCCCCCAAAGCGGAAGTGGGCGGGTCCTGGCGCCCTTAAGCCCCCTGCCATGCCCAGGGTAGCCCTGGCAACTGTTGCTGGCCCCCAAAGCGGAAGTGGGCGGGTCCAGGCGCCCTTAAGCCCCCTGCCATGCCCAGGGTAGCCCTGACAACTGTTTCTGGCCCCCAAAGCGGAAGTGGGTGGGTCCTGGCGCCCTTAAGCCCCCTGCCTTGCCCAGGGTTGCCCTGGCAACTGTTGCTGGTCCCCAAAGCGGAAGTGGGCGGGTCCAGGCCCCTTTAAGCCTCCTGCCATGCCCATGGTTGCCCTGGCAACTGTTGCTGGCCCCCAAAGCGGAAGTGGGCGGGTCCTGGCGCCCTTAAGCCCCCTGCCATGCCCAATGATGCCCTGGCAACTGTTGCTGGCCCCCAAAGCGGAAGTGGGCGGGTCCAGGCCCCCTTAAGCCCCCTGCCATGCCCATGGTTGCCCTGGAAACTGTTGCTGGCCCCCAAAGCGGAAGTGGGTTGGTCCAGGCGCCCTTAAGCCCCCTGCCATGCCCAATGTTGCCCTGGCAACTGTTGCTGGCCCCTAAAGCGGAAGTGGGTGGGTCCAGGCCCCCTTAAGCCCCCGGCCATGCCCATGGTTGCCCTGGAAACTGTTGCTGGCCCCCAAAGCGGAAGTGGGCGGGTCCAGGCGCCCTTAAGCTTCCTGCCATGCCCAATGTTGCCCTGGCAACTGTTGCTGGCCCCCAAAGCGGAAGTGGGCGGGTTCTGGCGCCCTTAAGCCCCCTGCCATGCCCAGGGTTGCCCTGGCAACTGTTTCTGGCCCCCAAAGCGGAAGTGGTCGGGTCCTGGCGCCCTTAAGCCCCCTGCCATGCCCAATGATGCCCTGGCAACTGTTGCTGGCCCCCAAAGCGGAAGTGGGCGGGTCCAGGCAACCTTAAGCCCCCTGCCATGCCCATGGTTGCCCTGGCAACTGTTGCTGGCCCCCAAAGCGGAAGTGGGCGGGTCCAGGCACCCTTAAGCTCCCTGCCATGCCCAATGTTGCCCTGGCAACTGTTGCTGGTCCCCAAAGCGGAAGTGGGCGGGTCCTGACTCCCTTAAGCCCCCTGCCTTGCCCAGGGTTGCCCTGGCAACTGTTGCTGGCCCCCAAAGCGGAAGTGGGCGGGTCCAGGCGCCCTTAAGCCCCCTGCCATGCCCAGGGTTGCCCTGGCAACTGTTGCTGGCCCCCAAAGCGGAAGTGGGCGGGTCCAGGCGCTCTTAAGCCCCCTGCCATGCCCAGGGTTGCCCTGGCAACTGTTGCTGGTCCCCAAAGCGGAAGTGGGCGGGTCCTGACTCCCTTAAGCCCCCTTCCATGCCCAGGGTTGCCCTGGCAACTATTGCTGGCCCCCAAAGCGGAAGTGGGCGGGTCCTGGCGCCCTTAAGCCACCTGCCATGCCCAATGTTGCCCTGGCAACTGTTGCTGGCCCCCAAAGCGGAAGTGGGTGTGTCCTAGCCCCCTGCCATGCCCAGGTTTACCCTGGCAACTGTTGCTGGCCCCCAAAGCGGAAGTGGGTGGGTCCAGGCGCCCTTAAGCCCCATGCCATGCCGAGTGTTGCCCTGGCAACTGTTGCTGGCCCCCAAAGCGGAAGTGGGTGGGTCCTGGCGCCCTTAAGCCCCCTGCCTTGCCCAGGGTTGCCCTGGCAACTGTTGCTGGCCCCCAAAGCGGAAGTGGGCGGGTCCAGGCGCCCTTAAGCCCCCTGCCATGCCCAGGGTTGCCCTGGCAACTGTTGCTGGCCCCCAAAGCGGAAGTGGGCGGGTCCAGGCCCCCTTAAGCCCCCTGCCATGCCCAGGGTTGCCCTGGCAACTGTTGCTGGCCCCCAAAGCGGAAGTGGGCGGGTCCTGGCCCCCTTAAGCCCCCTGACATGCCCAGGGTTGCCCTAGCAACTGTTGCTGGCCCCCAAAGCGGAAGTGGGCGGGTCCAGGCCCCCTTAAGCCTCCTGCCATGCCCATGGTTGCCCTGGCAACTGTTGCTGGCCCCCAAAGCGGAAGTGGGCGGGTCCTGGCGCCCTTAAGCCCCCTGCCATGCCCAATGATGCCCTGGCAACTGTTGCTGGCCCCTAAAGCGGAAGTGGGTGGGTCCAGGCCCCCCTTAAGCCCCCGGCCATGCCCATGGTTGCCCTGGAAACTGTTGCTGGCCCCCAAAGCGGAAGTGGGCGGGTCCAGGCGCCCTTAAGCTTCCTGCCATGCCCAATGTTGCCCTGGCAACTGTTGCTGGCCCCCAAAGCGGAAGTGGGCGGGTTCTGGCGCCCTTAAGCCCCCTGCCATGCCCAGGGTTGCCCTGGCAACTGTTGCTGGCCCCCAAAGCGGAAGTGGGAGGGTCCAGGCACCCTTAAGCCCCTGCCATGCGCAGGGTTGCCCTGGCAACTGTTGCTGGCCCCAAAGCGGAAGTGGGCGGGTCCAGGCCCCCTTAAGCCTCCTGCCATGCCCATGGTTGCCCTGGCAACTGTTGCTGGCCCCCAAAGCGGAAGTGGGTGGGTCCTGGCGCCCTTAAGCCCCCTGCCATGCCCATTGATGCCCTGGCAACTGTTGCTGGCCCCTAAAGCGGAAGTGGGTGGGTCCAGGCCCCCTTAAGCCCCCGGCCATGCCCATGGTTGCCCTGGAAACTGTTGCTGGCCCCCAAAGCGGAAGTGGGCGGGTCCAGGCGCCCTTAAGCTTCCTGCCATGCCCAATGTTGCCCTGGCAACTGTTGCTGGCCCCCAAAGCGGAAGTGGGCGGGTTCTGGCGCCCTTAAGCCCCCTGCCATGCCCAGGGTTGCCCTGGCAACTGTTGCTGGCCCCCAAAGCGGAAGTGGGAGGGTCCAGGCACCCTTAAGCCCCTGCCATGCGCAGGGTTGCCCTGGCAACTGTTGCTGGCCCCCAAAGCGGAAGTGGGCGGGTCCAGGCCCCCTTAAGCCTCCTGCCATGCCCATGGTTGCCCTGGAAACTGTTGCTGGTCCCCAAAGCGGAAGTGGGCGGGTCCTGACTCCCTTAAGCCCCCTGCCATGCCCAGGGTTGCCCTGGCAACTATTGCTGGCCCCCAAAGCGGAAGTGGGCGGGTCCTGGCGCCCTTAAGCCACCTGCCATGCCCAATGTTGCCCTGGCAACTGTTGCTGGCCCCCAAAGCGGAAGTGGGTGGGTCCTAGCCCCCTGCCATGCCCAATGTTGCCCTGGCAACTGTTGCTGGTCCCCAAAGCGGAAGTGGGCGGGTCCAGGCCCCTTTAAGCCTCCTGCCATGCCCATGGTTGCCCTGGCAACTGTTGCTGGCCCCCAAAGCGGAAGTGGGCGGGTCCTGGCGCCCTTAAGCCCCCTGCCATGCCCAATGATGCCCTGGCAACTGTTGCTGGCCCCCAAAGCGGAAGTGGGCGGGTCCAGGCCCCCTTAAGCCCCCTGCCATGCCCATGGTTGCCCTGGAAACTGTTGCTGGCCCCCAAAGCGGAAGTGGGTTGGTCCAGGCGCCCTTAAGCCCCCTGCCATGCCCAATGTTGCCCTGGCAACTGTTGCTGGCCCCTAAAGCGGAAGTGGGTGGGTCCAGGCCCCCTTAAGCCCCCGGCCATGCCCATGGTTGCCCTGGAAACTGTTGCTGGCCCCCAAAGCGGAAGTGGGCGGGTCCAGGCGCCCTTAAGCTTCCTGCCATGCCCAATGTTGCCCTGGCAACTGTTGCTGGCCCCCAAAGCGGAAGTGGGCGGGTTCTGGCGCCCTTAAGCCCCCTGCCATGCCCAGGGTTGCCCTGGCAACTGTTTCTGGCCCCAAAAGCGGAAGTGGGCGGGTCCTGGCGCCCTTAAGCCCCCTGCCATGCCCAATGATGCCCTGGCAACTGTTGCTGGCCCCCAAAGCGGAAGTGGGCGGGTCCAGGCAACCTTAAGCCCCCTGCCATGCCCATGGTTGCCCTGGCAACTGTTGCTGGCCCCCAAAGCGGAAGTGGGCGGGTCCAGGCACCCTTAAGCTCCCTGCCATGCCCAATGTTGCCCTGGCAACTGTTGCTGGTCCCCAAAGCGGAAGTGGGCGGGTCCTGACTCCCTTAAGCCCCCTGCCTTGCCCAGGGTTGCCCTGGCAACTGTTGCTGGCCCCCAAAGCGGAAGTGGGCGGGTCCAGGCGCCCTTAAGCCCCCTGCCATGCTCAGGGTTGCCCTGGCAACTGTTGCTGGCCCCCAAAGCGGAAGTGGGCGGGTCCAGGCGCTCTTAAGCCCCCTGCCATGCCCAGGGTTGCCCTGGCAACTGTTGCTGGTCCCCAAAGCGGAAGTGGGCGGGTCCTGACTCCCTTAAGCCCCCTGCCATGCCCAGGGTTGCCCTGGCAACTATTGCTGGCCCCCAAAGCGGAAGTGGGCGGGTCCTGGCGCCCTTAAGCCACCTGCCATGCCCAATGTTGCCCTGGCAACTGTTGCTGGCCCCCAAAGCGGAAGTGGGTGTGTCCTAGCCCCCTGCCATGCCCAGGTTTACCCTGGCAACTGTTGCTGGCCCCCAAAGCGGAAGTGGGTGGGTCCAGGCGCCCTTAAGCCCCATGCCATGCCCAGTGTTGCCCTGGCAACTGTTGCTGGCCCCCAAAGCGGAAGTGGGTGGGTCCTGGCGCCCTTAAGCCCCCTGCCATGCCCAGGGTTGCCCTGGCAACTGTTGCTGGCCCCCAAAGCGGAAGTGGGCGGGTCCAGGCGCCCTTAAGCCCCCTGCCATGCCCTGGGTTGCCCTGGCAACTGTTGCTGGCCCCCAAAGCGGAAGTGGGCGGGTCCAGGCCCCCTTAAGCCCCCTGCCATGCCCAGGGTTGCCCTGGCAACTGTTGCTGGCCCCCAAAGCGGAAGTGGGCGGGTCCAGGCCCCCTTAAGCCCCCTGCCTTGCCCAGGGTTGCCCTGGCAACTGTTGCTGGTCCCCAAAGTTGAAGTGGGCGGGTCCTGACTCCCTTAAGCCCCCTGCCATGCCCAGGGTTGCCCTGGCAACTGTTTCTGGCCCCAAAAGCGGAAGTGGGCGGGTCCTGGCGCCCTTAAGCCCCCTGCCATGCCCATGGTTGCCCTGGCAACTGTTGCTGGTCCCCAAAGCGGAAGTGGGCGGGTCCAGGCCCCTTTAAGCCTCCTGCCATGCCCATGGTTGCCCTGGCAACTGTTGCTGGCCCCCAAAGCGGAAGTGGGCGGGTCCTGGCGCCCTTAAGCCCCCTGCCATGCCCAATGATGCCCTGGCAACTGTTGCTGGCCCCCAAAGCGGAAGTGGGCGGGTCCAGGCCCCCTTAAGCCCCCTGCCATGCCCATGGTTGCCCTGGAAACTGTTGCTGGCCCCCAAAGCGGAAGTGGGTTGGTCCAGGCGCCCTTAAGCCCCCTGCCATGCCCAATGTTGCCCTGGCAACTGTTGCTGGCCCCTAAAGCGGAAGTGGGTGGGTCCAGGCCCCCTTAAGCCCCCGGCCATGCCCATGGTTGCCCTGGAAACTGTTGCTGGCCCCCAAAGCGGAAGTGGGCGGGTCCAGGCGCCCTTAAGCTTCCTGCCATGCCCAATGTTGCCCTGGCAACTGTTGCTGGCCCCCAAAGCGGAAGTGGGCGGGTTCTGGCGCCCTTAAGCCCCCTGCCATGCCCAGGGTTGCCCTGGCAACTGTTTCTGGCCCCAAAAGCGGAAGTGGGCGGATCCTGGCGCCCTTAAGCCCCCTGCCATGCCCAATGATGCCCTGGCAACTGTTGCTGGCCCCCAAAGCGGAAGTAGGCGGGTCCAGGCAACCTTAAGCCCCCTGCTATGCCCATGGTTGCCCTGGCAACTGTTGCTGGCCCCCAAAGCGGAAGTGGGCGGGTCCAGGCACCCTTAAGCTCCCTGCCATGCCCAATGTTGCCCTGGCAACTGTTGCTGGCCCCTAAAGCGGAAGTGGGTGGGTCCAGGCCCCCTTAAGCCCCCGGCCATGCCCATGGTTGCCCTGGAAACTGTTGCTGGCCCCCAAAGCGGAAGTGGGCGGGTCCAGGCCCCCTTAAGCCTCCTGCCATGCCCATGGTTGCCCTGGCAACTGTTGCTGGCCCCCAAAGCGGAAGTGGGCGGGTCCAGGCCCCCTTAAGCTCCCTGCCATGCCCAATGTTGCCCTGGCAACTGTTGCTGGTCCCCAAAGCGGAAGTGGGCGGGTCCAGGCCCCTTTAAGCCTCCTGCCATGCCCATGGTTGCCCTGGCAACTGTTGCTGGCCCCCAAAGCGGAAGTGGGCGGGTCCTGGCGCCCTTAAGCCCCCTGCCATGCCCAATGATGCCCTGGCAACTGTTGCTGGCCCCCAAAGCGGAAGTGGGCGGGTCCAGGCCCCCTTTAGCCCCCTGCCATGCCCATGGTTGACCTGGAAACTGTTGCTGGCCCCCAAAGCGGAAGTGGGTTGGTCCAGGCTCCCTTAAGCTCCCTGCCATGCCCAATGTTGCCCTGGCAACTGTTGCTGGCCTTCAAAGCGGAAGTGGGCGGGTTCTGGCGCCCTTAAGCCCCCTGCCATGCCCAGGGTTGCCCTGGCAACTGTTGCTGGCCCCCAAAGCGGAAGTGGGCGGGTCCAGGCGCCCTTAAGCCCCCTGCCATGCCCAGGGTTGCCCTGGCAACTGTTGCTGGCCCCAAAGCGGAAGTGGGTGGGTCCTGGCGCCCTTAAGCCCCCTGCAATGCCCATGGTTGCCCTGGCAACTGTTGCTGGCCCCCAAAGCGGAAGTGGGCGGGTCCTGGCGCCCTTAAGCCCCCTGCCATGCCCAATGATGCCCTGGCAACTGTTGCTGGCCCCCAAAGCGGAAGTGGGCGGGTCCAGGCAACCTTAAGCCCCCTGCCATGCCCATGGTTGCCCTGGCAACTGTTGCTGGCCCCCAAAGCGGAAGTGGGCGGGTCCAGGCACCCTTAAGCTCCCTGCCATGCCCAATGTTGCCCTGGCAACTGTTGCTGGTCCCCAAAGCAGAAGTGGGCGGGTCCTGACTCCCTTAAGCCCCCTGCCTTGCCCAGGGTTGCCCTGGCAACTGTTGCTGGCCCCCAAAGCGGAAGTGGGCGGGTCCAGGCGCCCTTAAGCCCCCTGCCATGCCCAGGAGTGCCCTGGCAACTGTTGCTGGCCCCCAAAGCGGAAGTGGGCGGGTCCAGGCGCTCTTAAGCCCCCTGCCATGCCCAGGGTTGCCCTGGCAACTGTTGCTGGTCCCCAAAGCGGAAGTGGGCGGGTCCTGACTCCCTTAAGCCCCCTGCCATGCCCAGGGTTGCCCTGGCAACTATTGCTGGCCCCCAAAGCGGAAGTGGGCGGGTCCTGGCGCCCTTAAGCCACCTGCCATGCCCAATGTTGCCCTGGCAACTGTTGCTGGCCCCCAAAGCGGAAGTGGGTGTGTCCTAGCCCCCTGCCATGCCCAGGTTTACCCTGGCAACTGTTGCTGGCCCCCAAAGCGGAAGTGGGCGGGTCCAGGCAACCTTAAGCCCCCTGCCATGCCCATGGTTGCCCTGGCAACTGTTGCTGGCCCCCAAAGCGGAAGTGGGCGGGTCCAGGCCCCCTTAAGCCCCCTGCCATGCCCAGGGTTGCCCTGGCAACTGTTGCTGGCCCCCAAAGCGGAAGTGGGCGGGTCCTGGCCCCCTTAAGCCCCCTGACATGCCCAGGGTTGCCCTAGCAACTGTTGCTGGCCCCCAAAGCGGAAGTGGGCGGGTCCAGGCCCCCTTAAGCCTCCTGCCATGCCCATGGTTGCCCTGGCAACTGTTGCTGGCCCCCAAAGCGGAAGTGGGCGGGTCCTGGCGCCCTTAAGCCCCCTGCCATGCCCAATGATGCCCTGGCAACTGTTGCTGGCCCCTAAAGCGGAAGAGGGTGGGTCCAGGCCCCCCTTAAGCCCCCGGCCATGCCCATGGTTGCCCTGGAAACTGTTGCTGGCCCCCAAAGCGGAAGTGGGCGGGTCCAGGCGCCCTTAAGCTTCCTGCCATGCCCAATGTTGCCCTGGCAACTGTTGCTGGCCCCCAAAGCGGAAGTGGGCGGGTTCTGGCGCCCTTAAGCCCCCTGCCATGCCCAGGGTTGCCCTGGCAACTGTTGCTGGCCCCCAAAGCGGAAGTGGGAGGGTCCAGGCACCCTTAAGCCCCTGCCATGCGCAGGGTTGCCCTGGCAACTGTTGCTGGCCCCCAAAGCGGAAGTGGGCGGGTCCAGGCCCCCATAAGCCTCCTGCCATGCCCATGGTTGCCCTGGCAACTGTTGCTGGCCCCCAAAGCGGAAGTGGGCGGGTCCTGGCGCCCTTAAGCCCCCTGCCATGCCCAATGATGCCCTGGCAACTGTTGCTGGCCCCTAAAGCGGAAGTGGGCGGGTCCAGGCCCCCTTAAGCCCCCGGCCATGCCCATGGTTGCCCTGGAAACTGTTGCTGGCCCCCAAAGCGGAAGTGGGCGGGTCCAAGCGCCCTTAAGCTTCCTGCCATGCCCAATGTTGCCCTGGCAACTGTTGCTGGCCCCCAAAGCGGAAGTGGGCGGGTTCTGGTGCCCTTAAGCCCCCTGCCATGCCCAGGGTTGCCCTGGCAACTGTTGCTGGCCCCCAAAGCGGAAGTGGGCGGGTCCAGGCGCCCTTAAGCCCCTGCCATGCCCAGGGTTGCCCTGGCAACTGTTGCTGGCCCCCAAAGCGGAAGTGGGCGGGTCCTGGCGCCCTTAAGCCCCTGCCATGCCCAGGGTTGCCCTGGCAACTGTTGCTGGCCCCAAAGCGGAAGTGGGCGGGTCCAGGGCCCCTTAAGCCCCCTGCCATGCCCAGGGTTGCCCTGGCAACTGTTGCTGGCCCCCAAAGCGGAAGTGGGCGGGTCCAGGCGCCCTTAAGCCCCCTGCCATGCCCAGGGTAGCCCTGGCAACTGTTTCTGGCCCCCAAAGCGGAAGTGGGCGGGTCCTGGCGCCCTTAAGCCCCCTGACTTGCCCAGGGTTGCCCTGGCAACTGTTGCTGGCCCCCAAAGCTTAAGTGGGCGGGTCCTGACTCCCTTAAGCCCCCTGCCATGCCCAATGTTGCCCTGGCAACTGTTGCTGGCCCCCAAAGCGGAAGTGGGCGGGTCCTGGCGCCCTTAAGCCCCCTGCCATGCCCAGGGTAGCCCTGGCAACTGTTGCTGGCCCTCAAAGCGGAAGTGGGCGGGTCCAGGCGCCCTTAAGCCCCCTGCCATGCCCAGGGTAGCCCTGGCAACTGTTTCTGGCCCCCAAAGCGGAAGTGGGTGGGTCCTGGCGCCCTTAAGCCCCCTGCCTTGCCCAGGGTTGCCCTGGCAACTGTTGCTGGTCCCCAAAGCGGAAGTGGGCGGGTCCAGGCCCCTTTAAGCCTCCTGCCATGCCCATGGTTGCCCTGGCAACTGTTGCTGGCCCCCAAAGCGGAAGTGGGCGGGTCCTGGCGCCCTTAAGCCCCCTGCCATGCCCAATGATGCCCTGGCAACTGTTGCTGGCCCCCAAAGCGGAAGTGGGCGGGTCCAGGCCCCCTTAAGCCCCCTGCCATGCCCATGGTTGCCCTGGAAACTGTTGCTGGCCCCCAAAGCGGAAGTGGGTTGGTCCAGGCGCCCTTAAGCCCCCTGCCATGCCCAATGTTGCCCTGGCAACTGTTGCTGGCCCCTAAAGCGGAAGTGGGTGGGTCCAGGCCCCCTTAAGCCCCCGGCCATGCCCATGGTTGCCCTGGAAACTGTTGCTGGCCCCCAAAGCGGAAGTGGGCGGGTCCAGGCGCCCTTAAGCTTCCTGCCATGCCCAATGTTGCCCTGGCAACTGTTGCTGGCCCCCAAAGCGGAAGTGGGCGGGTTCTGGCGCCCTTAAGCCCCCTGCCATGCCCAGGGTTGCCCTGGCAACTGTTTCTGGCCCCCAAAGCGGAAGTGGGCGGGTCCTGGCGCCCTTAAGCCCCCTGCCATGCCCAATGATGCCCTGGCAACTGTTGCTGGCCCCCAAAGCGGAAGTGGGCGGGTCCAGGCAACCTTAAGCCCCCTGCCATGCCCATGGTTGCCCTGGCAACTGTTGCTGGCCCCCAAAGCGGAAGTGGGCGGGTCCAGGCACCCTTAAGCTCCCTGCCATGCCCAATGTTGCCCTGGCAACTGTTGCTGGTCCCCAAAGCGGAAGTGGGCGGGTCCTGACTCCCTTAAGCCCCCTGCCTTGCCCAGGGTTGCCCTGGCAACTGTTGCTGGCCCCCAAAGCGGAAGTGGGCGGGTCCAGGCGCCCTTAAGCCCCCTGCCATGCCCAGGGTTGCCCTGGCAACTGTTGCTGGTCCCCAAAGCGGAAGTGGGCGGGTCCTGACTCCCTTAAGCCCCCTTCCATGCCCAGGGTTGCCCTGGCAACTATTGCTGGCCCCCAAAGCGGAAGTGGGCGGGTCCTGGCGCCCTTAAGCCACCTGCCATGCCCAATGTTGCCCTGGCAACTGTTGCTGGCCCCCAAAGCGGAAGTGGGTGTGTCCTAGCCCCCTGCCATGCCCAGGTTTACCCTGGCAACTGTTGCTGGCCCCCAAAGCGGAAGTGGGTGGGTCCAGGCGCCCTTAAGCCCCATGCCATGCCGAGTGTTGCCCTGGCAACTGTTGCTGGCCCCCAAAGCGGAAGTGGGTGGGTCCTGGCGCCCTTAAGCCCCCTGCCATGCCCAGGGTTGCCCTGGCAACTGTTGCTGGCCCCCAAAGCGGAAGTGGGCGGGTCCAGGCGCCCTTAAGCCCCCTGCCATGCCCTGGGTTGCCCTGGCAACTGTTGCTGGCCCCCAAAGCGGAAGTGGGCGGGTCCAGGCCCCCTTAAGCCCCCTGCCATGCCCAGGGTTGCCCTGGCAACTGTTGCTGGCCCCCAAAGCGGAAGTGGGCGGGTCCAGGCCCCCTTAAGCCCCCTGCCTTGCCCAGGGTTGCCCTGGCAACTGTTGCTGGTCCCCAAAGCGGAAGTGGGCGGGTCCTGACTCCCTTAAGCCCCCTGCCATGCCCAGGGTTGCCCTGGCAACTGTTGCTGGCCCCCAAAGCGGAAGTGGGCGGGTCCAGGCCCCCTTAAGCCCCCTGCCTTGCCCAGGGTTGCCCTGGAAACTGTTGCTGGTCCCCAAAGCGGAAGTGGGCGGGTCCTGACTCCCTTAAGCCCCCTGCCATGCCCAGGGTTGCCCTGGCAACTATTGCTGGCCCCCAAAGCGGAAGTGGGCGGGTCCTGGCGCCCTTAAGCCACCTGCCATGCCCAATGTTGACCTGGCAACTGTTGCTGGCCCCCAAAGCGGAAGTGGGTGGGTCCTAGCCCCCTGCCATGCCCAGGTTTACCCTGGCAACTGTTGCTGGCCCCCAAAGCGGAAGTGGGCGGGTCCAGGCCCCCTTAAGCTCCCTGCCATGCCCAATGTTGCCCTGGCAACTGTTGCTGGTCCCCAAAGCGGAAGTGGGCGGGTCCAGGCCCCTTTAAGCCTCCTGCCATGCCCATGGTTGCCCTGGCAACTGTTGCTGGCCCCCAAAGCGGAAGTGGGCGGGTCCTGGCGCCCTTAAGCCCCCTGCCATGCCCAATGATGCCCTGGCAACTGTTGCTGGCCCCCAAAGCGGAAGTGGGCGGGTCCAGGCCCCCTTTAGCCCCCTGCCATGCCCATGGTTGACCTGGAAACTGTTGCTGGCCCCCAAAGCGGAAGTGGGTTGGTCCAGGCGCCCTTAAGCTCCCTGCCATGCCCAATGTTGCCCTGGCAACTGTTGCTGGTCCCCAAAGCGGAAGTGGGCGGGTCCTGACTCCCTTAAGCCCCCTGCCATGCCCAATGTTGCCCTGGCAACTGTTGCTGGCCTTCAAAGCGGAAGTGGGCGGGTTCTGGCGCCCTTAAGCCCCCTGCCATGCCCAGGGTTGCCCTGGCAACTGTTGCTGGCCCCCAAAGCGGAAGTGGGAGGGTCCAGGCACCCTTAAGCCCCTGCCATGCGCAGGGTTGCCCTGGCAACTGTTGCTGGCCCCCAAAGCGGAAGTGGGCGGGTCCTGGCGCCCTTAAGCCCCCTGCCATGCCCAATGATGCCCTGGCAACTGTTGCTGGCCCCTAAAGCGGAAGTGGGCGGGTCCAGGCCCCCTTAAGCCCCCGGCCATGCCCATGGTTGCCCTGGAAACTGTTGCTGGCCCCCAAAGCGGAAGTGGGCGGGTCCAAGCGCCCTTAAGCTTCCTGCCATGCCCAATGTTGCCCTGGCAACTGTTGCTGGCCCCCAAAGCGGAAGTGGGCGGGTTCTGGTGCCCTTAAGCCCCCTGCCATGCCCAGGGTTGCCCTGGCAACTGTTGCTGGCCCCCAAAGCGGAAGTGGGCGGGTCCAGGCGCCCTTAAGCCCCTGCCATGCCCAGGGTTGCCCTGGCAACTGTTGCTGGCCCCCAAAGCGGAAGTGGGCGGGTCCTGGCGCCCTTAAGCCCCTGCCATGCCCAGGGTTGCCCTGGCAACTGTTGCTGGCCCCAAAGCGGAAGTGGGCGGGTCCAGGGCCCCTTAAGCCCCCTGCCATGCCCAGGGTTGCCCTGGCAACTGTTGCTGGCCCCCAAAGCGGAAGTGGGCGGGTCCAGGCGCCCTTAAGCCCCCTGCCATGCCCAGGGTAGCCCTGGCAACTGTTTCTGGCCCCCAAAGCGGAAGTGGGCGGGTCCTGGCGCCCTTAAGCCCCCTGACTTGCCCAGGGTTGCCCTGGCAACTGTTGCTGGCCCCCAAAGCTTAAGTGGGCGGGTACTGACTCCCTTAAGCCCCCTGCCATGCCCAATGTTGCCCTGGCAACTGTTGCTGGCCCCCAAAGCGGAAGTGGGCGGGTCCTGGCGCCCTTAAGCCCCCTGCCATGCCCAGGGTAGCCCTAGCAACTGTTGCTGGCCCCCAAAGCGGAAGTGGGCGGGTCCAGGCGCCCTTAAGCCCCCTGCCATGCCCAGGGTAGCCCTGGCAACTGTTTCTGGCCCCCAAAGCGGAAGTGGGTGGGTCCTGGCGCCCTTAAGCCCCCTGCCTTGCCCAGGGTTGCCCTGGCAACTGTTGCTGGTCCCCAAAGCGGAAGTGGGCGGGTCCAGGCCCCTTTAAGCCTCCTGCCATGCCCATGGTTGCCCTGGCAACTGTTGCTGGCCCCCAAAGCGGAAGTGGGCGGGTCCTGGCGCCCTTAAGCCCCCTGCCATGCCCAATGATGCCCTGGCAACTGTTGCTGGCCCCCAAAGCGGAAGTGGGCGGGTCCAGGCCCCCTTAAGCCCCCTGCCATGCCCATGGTTGCCCTGGAAACTGTTGCTGGCCCCCAAAGCGGAAGTGGGTTGGTCCAGGCGCCCTTAAGCCCCCTGCCATGCCCAATGTTGCCCTGGCAACTGTTGCTGGCCCCTAAAGCGGAAGTGGGTGGGTCCAGGCCCCCTTAAGCCCCCGGCCATGCCCATGGTTGCCCTGGAAACTGTTGCTGGCCCCCAAAGCGGAAGTGGGCGGGTCCAGGCGCCCTTAAGCTTCCTGCCATGCCCAATGTTGCCCTGGCAACTGTTGCTGGCCCCCAAAGCGGAAGTGGGCGGGTTCTGGCGCCCTTAAGCCCCCTGCCATGCCCAGGGTTGCCCTGGCAACTGTTTCTGGCCCCCAAAGCGGAAGTGGTCGGGTCCTGGCGCCCTTAAGCCCCCTGCCATGCCCAATGATGCCCTGGCAACTGTTGCTGGCCCCCAAAGCGGAAGTGGGCGGGTCCAGGCAACCTTAAGCCCCCTGCCATGCCCATGGTTGCCCTGGCAACTGTTGCTGGCCCCCAAAGCGGAAGTGGGCGGGTCCAGGCACCCTTAAGCTCCCTGCCATGCCCAATGTTGCCCTGGCAACTGTTGCTGGTCCCCAAAGCGGAAGTGGGCGGGTCCTGACTCCCTTAAGCCCCCTGCCTTGCCCAGGGTTGCCCTGGCAACTGTTGCTGGCCCCCAAAGCGGAAGTGGGCGGGTCCAGGCGCCCTTAAGCCCCCTGCCATGCCCAGGGTTGCCCTGGCAACTGTTGCTGGCCCCCAAAGCGGAAGTGGGCGGGTCCAGGCGCTCTTAAGCCCCCTGCCATGCCCAGGGTTGCCCTGGCAACTGTTGCTGGTCCCCAAAGCGGAAGTGGGCGGGTCCTGACTCCCTTAAGCCCCCTTCCATGCCCAGGGTTGCCCTGGCAACTATTGCTGGCCCCCAAAGCGGAAGTGGGCGGGTCCTGGCGCCCTTAAGCCACCTGCCATGCCCAATGTTGCCCTGGCAACTGTTGCTGGCCCCCAAAGCGGAAGTGGGTGTGTCCTAGCCCCCTGCCATGCCCAGGTTTACCCTGGCAACTGTTGCTGGCCCCCAAAGCGGAAGTGGGTGGGTCCAGGCGCCCTTAAGCCCCATGCCATGCCGAGTGTTGCCCTGGCAACTGTTGCTGGCCCCCAAAGCGGAAGTGGGTGGGTCCTGGCGCCCTTAAGCCCCCTGCCTTGCCCAGGGTTGCCCTGGCAACTGTTGCTGGTCCCCAAAGCGGAAGTGGGCGGGTCCTGACTCCCTTAAGCCCCCTGCCATGCCCAGGGTTGCCCTGGCAACTGTTGCTGGCCCCCAAAGCGGAAGTGGGCGGGTCCAGGCCCCCTTAAGCCCCCTGCCTTGCCCAGGGTTGCCCTGGAAACTGTTGCTGGTCCCCAAAGCGGAAGTGGGCGGGTCCTGACTCCCTTAAGCCCCCTGCCATGCCCAGGGTTGCCCTGGCAACTATTGCTGGCCCCCAAAGCGGAAGTGGGCGGGTCCTGGCGCCCTTAAGCCACCTGCCATGCCCAATGTTGACCTGGCAACTGTTGCTGGCCCCCAAAGCGGAAGTGGGTGGGTCCTAGCCCCCTGCCATGCCCAGGTTTACCCTGGCAACTGTTGCTGGCCCCCAAAGCGGAAGTGGGCGGGTCCAGGCCCCCTTAAGCTCCCTGCCATGCCCAATGTTGCCCTGGCAACTGTTGCTGGTCCCCAAAGCGGAAGTGGGCGGGTCCAGGCCCCTTTAAGCCTCCTGCCATGCCCATGGTTGCCCTGGCAACTGTTGCTGGCCCCCAAAGCGGAAGTGGGCGGGTCCTGGCGCCCTTAAGCCCCCTGCCATGCCCAATGATGCCCTGGCAACTGTTGCTGGCCCCCAAAGCGGAAGTGGGCGGGTCCAGGCCCCCTTTAGCCCCCTGCCATGCCCATGGTTGACCTGGAAACTGTTGCTGGCCCCCAAAGCGGAAGTGGGTTGGTCCAGGCGCCCTTAAGCTCCCTGCCATGCCCAATGTTGCCCTGGCAACTGTTGCTGGTCCCCAAAGCGGAAGTGGGCGGGTCCTGACTCCCTTAAGCCCCCTGCCATGCCCAATGTTGCCCTGGCAACTGTTGCTGGCCTTCAAAGCGGAAGTGGGCGGGTTCTGGCGCCCTTAAGCCCCCTGCCATGCCCAGGGTTGCCCTGGCAACTGTTGCTGGCCCCCAAAGCGGAAGTGGGCGGGTCCAGGCGCCCTTAAGCCCCCTGCCATGCCCAGGGTTGCCCTGGCAACTGTTGCTGGCCCCAAAGCGGAAGTGGGTGGGTCCTGGCGCCCTTAAGCCCCCTGCAATGCCCATGGTTGCCCTGGCAACTGTTGCTGGCCCCCAAAGCGGAAGTGGGCGGGTCCTGGCGCCCTTAAGCCCCCTGCCATGCCCAATGATGCCCTGGCAACTGTTGATGGCCCCCAAAGCGGAAGTGGGCGGGTCCAGGCAACCTTAAGCCCCCTGCCATGCCCATGGTTGCCCTGGCAACTGTTGCTGGCCCCCAAAGCGGAAGTGGGCGGGTCCAGGCACCCTTAAGCTCCCTGCCATGCCCAATGTTGCCCTGGCAACTGTTGCTGGTCCCCAAAGCAGAAGTGGGCGGGTCCTGACTCCCTTAAGCCCCCTGCCTTGCCCAGGGTTGCCCTGGCAACTGTTGCTGGCCCCCAAAGCGGAAGTGGGCGGGTCCAGGCGCCCTTAAGCCCCCTGCCATGCCCAGGAGTGCCCTGGCAACTGTTGCTGGCCCCCAAAGCGGAAGTGGGCGGGTCCAGGCGCTCTTAAGCCCCCTGCCATGCCCAGGGTTGCCCTGGCAACTGTTGCTGGTCCCCAAAGCGGAAGTGGGCGGGTCCTGACTCCCTTAAGCCCCCTGCCATGCCCAGGGTTGCCCTGGCAACTATTGCTGGCCCCCAAAGCGGAAGTGGGCGGGTCCTGGCGCCCTTAAGCCACCTGCCATGCCCAATGTTGCCCTGGCAACTGTTGCTGGCCCCCAAAGCGGAAGTGGGTGTGTCCTAGCCCCCTGCCATGCCCAGGTTTACCCTGGCAACTGTTGCTGGCCCCCAAAGCGGAAGTGGGCGGGTTCTGGCGCCCTTAAGCCCCCTGCCATGCCCAGGGTTGCCCTGGCAACTGTTTCTGGCCCCCAAAGCGGAAGTGGGCGGGTCCTGGCGCCCTTAAGCCCCCTGCCATGCCCAATGATGCCCTGGCAACTATTGCTGGCCCCCAAAGCGGAAGTGGGCGGGTCCTGGCGCCCTTAAGCCACCTGCCATGCCCAATGTTGACCTGGCAACTGTTGCTGGCCCCCAAAGCGGAAGTGGGTGGGTCCTAGCCCCCTGCCATGCCCAGGTTTACCCTGGCAACTGTTGCTGGCCCCCAAAGCGGAAGTGGGCGGGTCCAGGCCCCCTTAAGCTCCCTGCCATGCCCAATGTTGCCCTGGCAACTGTTGCTGGTCCCCAAAGCGGAAGTGGGCGGGTCCAGGCCCCTTTAAGCCTCCTGCCATGCCCATGGTTGCCCTGGCAACTGTTGCTGGCCCCCAAAGCGGAAGTGGGCGGGTCCTGGCGCCCTTAAGCCCCCTGCCATGCCCAATGATGCCCTGGCAACTGTTGCTGGCCCCCAAAGCGGAAGTGGGCGGGTCCAGGCCCCCTTTAGCCCCCTGCCATGCCCATGGTTGACCTGGAAACTGTTGCTGGCCCCCAAAGCGGAAGTGGGTTGGTCCAGGCGCCCTTAAGCTCCCTGCCATGCCCAATGTTGCCCTGGCAACTGTTGCTGGTCCCCAAAGCGGAAGTGGGCGGGTCCTGACTCCCTTAAGCCCCCTGCCATGCCCAATGTTGCCCTGGCAACTGTTGCTGGCCTTCAAAGCGGAAGTGGGCGGGTTCTGGCGCCCTTAAGCCCCCTGCCATGCCCAGGGTTGCCCTGGCAACTGTTGCTGGCCCCCAAAGCGGAAGTGGGAGGGTCCAGGCACCCTTAAGCCCCTGCCATGCGCAGGGTTGCCCTGGCAACTGTTGCTGGCCCCCAAAGCGGAAGTGGGCGGGTCCTGGCGCCCTTAAGCCCCCTGCCATGCCCAATGATGCCCTGGCAACTGTTGCTGGCCCCTAAAGCGGAAGTGGGCGGGTCCAGGCCCCCTTAAGCCCCCGGCCATGCCCATGGTTGCCCTGGAAACTGTTGCTGGCCCCCAAAGCGGAAGTGGGCGGGTCCAAGCGCCCTTAAGCTTCCTGCCATGCCCAATGTTGCCCTGGCAACTGTTGCTGGCCCCCAAAGCGGAAGTGGGCGGGTTCTGGTGCCCTTAAGCCCCCTGCCATGCCCAGGGTTGCCCTGGCAACTGTTGCTGGCCCCCAAAGCGGAAGTGGGCGGGTCCAGGGCCCCTTAAGCCCCCTGCCATGCCCAGGGTTGCCCTGGCAACTGTTGCTGGCCCCCAAAGCGGAAGTGGGCGGGTCCAGGCGCCCTTAAGCCCCCTGCCATGCCCAGGGTAGCCCTGGCAACTGTTTCTGGCCCCCAAAGCGGAAGTGGGCGGGTCCTGGCGCCCTTAAGCCCCCTGACTTGCCCAGGGTTGCCCTGGCAACTGTTGCTGGCCCCCAAAGCTTAAGTGGGCGGGTCCTGACTCCCTTAAGCCCCCTGCCATGCCCAATGTTGCCCTGGCAACTGTTGCTGGCCCCCAAAGCGGAAGTGGGCGGGTCCTGGCGCCCTTAAGCCCCCTGCCATGCCCAGGGTAGCCCTGGCAACTGTTGCTGGCCCCCAAAGCGGAAGTGGGCGGGTCCAGGCGCCCTTAAGCCCCCTGCCATGCCCAGGGTAGCCCTGGCAACTGTTTCTGGCCCCCAAAGCGGAAGTGGGTGGGTCCTGGCGCCCTTAAGCCCCCTGCCTTGCCCAGGGTTGCCCTGGCAACTGTTGCTGGTCCCCAAAGCGGAAGTGGGCGGGTCCAGGCCCCTTTAAGCCTCCTGCCATGCCCATGGTTGCCCTGGCAACTGTTGCTGGCCCCCAAAGCGGAAGTGGGCGGGTCCTGGCGCCCTTAAGCCCCCTGCCATGCCCAATGATGCCCTGGCAACTGTTGCTGGCCCCCAAAGCGGAAGTGGGCGGGTCCAGGCCCCCTTAAGCCCCCTGCCATGCCCATGGTTGCCCTGGAAACTGTTGCTGGCCCCCAAAGCGGAAGTGGGTTGGTCCAGGCGCCCTTAAGCCCCCTGCCATGCCCAATGTTGCCCTGGCAACTGTTGCTGGCCCCTAAAGCGGAAGTGGGTGGGTCCAGGCCCCCTTAAGCCCCCGGCCATGCCCATGGTTGCCCTGGAAACTGTTGCTGGCCCCCAAAGCGGAAGTGGGCGGGTCCAGGCGCCCTTAAGCTTCCTGCCATGCCCAATGTTGCCCTGGCAACTGTTGCTGGCCCCCAAAGCGGAAGTGGGCGGGTTCTGGCGCCCTTAAGCCCCCTGCCATGCCCAGGGTTGCCCTGGCAACTGTTTCTGGCCCCCAAAGCGGAAGTGGTCGGGTCCTGGCGCCCTTAAGCCCCCTGCCATGCCCAATGATGCCCTGGCAACTGTTGCTGGCCCCCAAAGCGGAAGTGGGCGGGTCCAGGCAACCTTAAGCCCCCTGCCATGCCCATGGTTGCCCTGGCAACTGTTGCTGGCCCCCAAAGCGGAAGTGGGCGGGTCCAGGCACCCTTAAGCTCCCTGCCATGCCCAATGTTGCCCTGGCAACTGTTGCTGGTCCCCAAAGCGGAAGTGGGCGGGTCCTGACTCCCTTAAGCCCCCTGCCTTGCCCAGGGTTGCCCTGGCAACTGTTGCTGGCCCCCAAAGCGGAAGTGGGCGGGTCCAGGCGCCCTTAAGCCCCCTGCCATGCCCAGGGTTGCCCTGGCAACTGTTGCTGGCCCCCAAAGCGGAAGTGGGCGGGTCCAGGCGCTCTTAAGCCCCCTGCCATGCCCAGGGTTGCCCTGGCAACTGTTGCTGGTCCCCAAAGCGGAAGTGGGCGGGTCCTGACTCCCTTAAGCCCCCTTCCATGCCCAGGGTTGCCCTGGCAACTATTGCTGGCCCCCAAAGCGGAAGTGGGCGGGTCCTGGCGCCCTTAAGCCACCTGCCATGCCCAATGTTGCCCTGGCAACTGTTGCTGGCCCCCAAAGCGGAAGTGGGTGTGTCCTAGCCCCCTGCCATGCCCAGGTTTACCCTGGCAACTGTTGCTGGCCCCCAAAGCGGAAGTGGGTGGGTCCAGGCACCCTTAAGCCCCATGCCATGCCGAGTGTTGCCCTGGCAACTGTTGCTGGCCCCCAAAGCGGAAGTGGGTGGGTCCTGGCGCCCTTAAGCCCCCTGCCATGCCCAGGGTTGCCCTGGCAACTGTTGCTGGCCCCCAAAGCGGAAGTGGGCGGGTCCAGGCGCCCTTAAGCCCCCTGCCATGCCCTGGGTTGCCCTGGCAACTGTTGCTGGCCCCCAAAGCGGAAGTGGGCGGGTCCAGGCCCCCTTAAGCCCCCTGCCATGCCCAGGGTTGCCCTGGCAACTGTTGCTGGCCCCCAAAGCGGAAGTGGGCGGGTCCAGGCCCCCTTAAGCCCCCTGCCTTGCCCAGGGTTGCCCTGGCAACTGTTGCTGGTCCCCAAAGCGGAAGTGGGCGGGTCCTGACTCCCTTAAGCCCCCTGCCATGCCCAGGGTTGCCCTGGCAACTATTGCTGGCCCCCAAAGCGGAAGTGGGCGGGTCCTGGCGCCCTTAAGCCACCTGCCATGCCCAATGTTGACCTGGCAACTGTTGCTGGCCCCCAAAGCGGAAGTGGGTGGGTCCTAGCCCCCTGCCATGCCCAGGTTTACCCTGGCAACTGTTGCTGGCCCCCAAAGCGGAAGTGGGCGGGTCCAGGCCCCCTTAAGCTCCCTGCCATGCCCAATGTTGCCCTGGCAACTGTTGCTGGTCCCCAAAGCGGAAGTGGGCGGGTCCAGGCCCCTTTAAGCCTCCTGCCATGCCCATGGTTGCCCTGGCAACTGTTGCTGGCCCCCAAAGCGGAAGTGGGCGGGTCCTGGCGCCCTTAAGCCCCCTGCCATGCCCAATGATGCCCTGGCAACTGTTGCTGGCCCCCAAAGCGGAAGTGGGCGGGTCCAGGCCCCCTTTAGCCCCCTGCCATGCCCATGGTTGACCTGGAAACTGTTGCTGGCCCCCAAAGCGGAAGTGGGTTGGTCCAGGCGCCCTTAAGCTCCCTGCCATGCCCAATGTTGCCCTGGCAACTGTTGCTGGTCCCCAAAGCGGAAGTGGGCGGGTCCTGACTCCCTTAAGCCCCCTGCCATGCCCAATGTTGCCCTGGCAACTGTTGCTGGCCTTCAAAGCGGAAGTGGGCGGGTTCTGGCGCCCTTAAGCCCCCTGCCATGCCCAGGGTTGCCCTGGCAACTGTTGCTGGCCCCCAAAGCGGAAGTGGGCGGGTCCAGGCGCCCTTAAGCCCCCTGCCATGCCCAGGGTTGCCCTGGCAACTGTTGCTGGCCCCAAAGCGGAAGTGGGTGGGTCCTGGCGCCCTTAAGCCCCCTGCAATGCCCATGGTTGCCCTGGCAACTGTTGCTGGCCCCCAAAGCGGAAGTGGGCGGGTCCTGGCGCCCTTAAGCCCCCTGCCATGCCCAATGATGCCCTGGCAACTGTTGCTGGCCCCCAAAGCGGAAGTGGGCGGGTCCAGGCAACCTTAAGCCCCCTGCCATGCCCATGGTTGCCCTGGCAACTGTTGCTGGCCCCCAAAGCGGAAGTGGGCGGGTCCAGGCACCCTTAAGCTCCCTGCCATGCCCAATGTTGCCCTGGCAACTGTTGCTGGTCCCCAAAGCAGAAGTGGGCGGGTCCTGACTCCCTTAAGCCCCCTGCCTTGCCCAGGGTTGCCCTGGCAACTGTTGCTGGCCCCCAAAGCGGAAGTGGGCGGGTCCAGGCGCCCTTAAGCCCCCTGCCATGCCCAGGAGTGCCCTGGCAACTGTTGCTGGCCCCCAAAGCGGAAGTGGGCGGGTCCAGGCGCTCTTAAGCCCCCTGCCATGCCCAGGGTTGCCCTGGCAACTGTTGCTGGTCCCCAAAGCGGAAGTGGGCGGGTCCTGACTCCCTTAAGCCCCCTGCCATGCCCAGGGTTGCCCTGGCAACTATTGCTGGCCCCCAAAGCGGAAGTGGGCGGGTCCTGGCGCCCTTAAGCCACCTGCCATGCCCAATGTTGCCCTGGCAACTGTTGCTGGCCCCCAAAGCGGAAGTGGGTGTGTCCTAGCCCCCTGCCATGCCCAGGTTTACCCTGGCAACTGTTGCTGGCCCCCAAAGCGGAAGTGGGCGGGTTCTGGCGCCCTTAAGCCCCCTGCCATGCCCAGGGTTGCCCTGGCAACTGTTTCTGGCCCCCAAAGCGGAAGTGGGCGGGTCCTGGCGCCCTTAAGCCCCCTGCCATGCCCAATGATGCCCTGGCAACTGTTGCTGGCCCCCAAAGCGGAAGTGGGCGGGTCCAGGCAACCTTAAGCCCCCTGCCATGCCCATGGTTGCCCTGGCAACTGTTGCTGGCCCCCAAAGCGGAAGTGGGCGGGTCCAGGCACCCTTAAGCTCCCTGCCATGCCCAATGTTGCCCTGGCAACTGTTGCTGGTCCCCAAAGCGGAAGTGGGCGGGTCCTGACTCCCTTAAGCCCCCTGCCTTGCCCAGGGTTGCCCTGGCAACTGTTGCTGGCCCCCAAAGCGGAAGTGGGCGGGTCCAGGCGCCCTTAAGCCCCCTGCCATGCCCAGGGTTGCCCTGGCAACTGTTGCTGGCCCCCAAAGCGGAAGTGGGCGGGTCCAGGGCGCTCTTAAGCCCCCTGCCATGCCCAGGGTTGCCCTGGCAACTGTTGCTGGTCCCCAAAGCGGAAGTGGGCGGGGTCCTGACTCCCTTAAGCCCCCTGCCATGCCCAGGGTTGCCCTGGCAACTATTGCTGGCCCCCAAAGCGGAAGTGGGCGGGTCCTGGCGCCCTTAAGCCACCTGCCATGCCCAATGTTGCCCTGGCAACTGTTGCTGGCCCCCCAAAGCGGAAGTGGGTGTGTCCTAGCCCCCTGCCATGCCCAGGTTTACCCTGGCAACTGTTGCTGGCCCCCAAAGCGGAAGTGGGTGGGTCCAGGCGCCCTTAAGCCCCATGCCATGCCGAGTGTTGCCCTGGCAACTGTTGCTGGCCCCCCAAAGCGGAAGTGGGTGGGTCCTGGCGCCCTTAAGCCCCCTGCCATGCCCAGGGTTGCCCTGGCAACTGTTGCTGGCCCCCAAAGCGGAAGTGGGCGGGTCCAGGCGCCCTTAAGCCCCCTGCCATGCCCTGGGTTGCCCTGGCAACTGTTGCTGGCCCCCAAAGCGGAAGTGGGCGGGTCCAGGCCCCCTTAAGCCCCCTGCCATGCCCAGGGTTGCCCTGGCAACTGTTGCTGGCCCCCAAAGCGGAAGTGGGCGGGTCCAGGCCCCCTTAAGCCCCCTGCCTTGCCCAGGGTTGCCCTGGCAACTGTTGCTGGTCCCCAAAGCGGAAGTGGGCGGGTCCTGACTCCCTTAAGCCCCCTGCCATGCCCAGGGTTGCCCTGGCAACTGTTGCTGGCCCCCAAAGCGGAAGTGGGCGGGTCCAGGCCCCCTTAAGCCCCCTGCCTTGCCCAGGGTTGCCCTGGAAACTGTTGCTGGTCCCCAAAGCGGAAGTGGGCGGGTCCTGACTCCCTTAAGCCCCCTGCCATGCCCAGGGTTGCCCTGGCAACTATTGCTGGCCCCCAAAGCGGAAGTGGGGCGGGTCTGGCGCCCTTAAGCCACCTGCCATGCCCAATGTTGACCTGGCAACTGTTGCTGGCCCCCAAAGCGGAAGTGGGTGGGTCCTAGCCCCCTGCCATGCCCAGGTTTACCCTGGCAACTGTTGCTGGCCCCCAAAGCGGAAGTGGGCGGGTCCAGGCCCCCTTAAGCTCCCTGCCATGCCCAATGTTGCCCTGGCAACTGTTGCTGGTCCCCAAAGCGGAAGTGGGCGGGTCCAGGCCCCTTTAAGCCTCCTGCCATGCCCATGGTTGCCCTGGCAACTGTTGCTGGCCCCCAAAGCGGAGTGGGCGGGTCTGGCGCCCTTAAGCCCCCTGCCATGCCCAATGATGCCCTGGCAACTGTTGCTGGCCCCCAAAGCGGAAGTGGGCGGGTCCAGGCCCCCTTTAGCCCCCTGCCATGCCCATGGTTGACCTGGAAACTGTTGCTGGCCCCCAAAGCGGAAGTGGGGTTGGTCCAGGCGCCCTTAAGCTCCCTGCCATGCCCAATGTTGCCCTA
>NW_028142219.1:105000-124046 GCF_055691185.1 Crinia signifera | reverse complement strand
CCGGGAAAAAAAACTTCCATATTTCCACCCCACGATGCCCGGGGAAGGTAGCCCAGGCCCGGGGGAGGCCACCCCCGGGTCCGGGGAACTGCGCCCCCCGCTGGTCGCCCGGGGAATTGCGTCCAAAAGGTGAAAAAAATACTTTGAAAATACTTTGAAATTCCTTACCCACTCGAGCCCGGGATTCATGCCCAGGGCTGTGGAAGTGTCCCTGGGCACGTCCGAGCGTCTTCCCCCCCCGGGAAAAACAAGTTCCAGATTTTCACCCCACGCTGCCCGGGGGAGGTAGCCCGGGCCTGGGGGAGGTCACCCCCGGGTCCGGGGGACTGCGCCCCGTGCTGGACACCCGGAGAAATGCATCCAAAAGGAGAAAAAAACACTGAAAACAGTTTGAAATGGTTCACCCACTCTTCCCCGGGATTCATGCCCAGGGCTGTGGAAGTGTCCCTGGGCACGTCCGAGCGTCTTCCCCCCGGAAAAAAAAAAGTTCCATATTTCCACCCCACGATGCCCGGGGAAGGTAGCCCGGGCCCGTGGGAGTCCATCCCCGGGTCCGGGGAACTGCGCCCCCCGCTGGTCGCCCGGGGAATTGCGTCCAAAAGGTGCAAAAAATACTTTGAAAATAGTTTGAAATCGTTCGCCCACTCTTCCCCGGGATTCATGCCCGGGTCTGTGGAAGTGTCCCTGGGCACGTCCGAGCGTCTTCCCCCCCTGAAAAAAAAAGTTCCATATTTCCACCCCACGATGCCTGGGGAAGGTAGCCCGGGCCCGCGGGAGGTCACCCACGGGTCCGGGGCAATGCGCCCCCCGCAGGACAACCGGGGAAATGCATGCAAAAGGTGAAAAAAACACTTTGAAAATAGTTTCAATCGTTCTCCCACTCTTCCCCGGGATTCATGCCCGGGGCTGTGGAAGTGTCCCTGGGCACGTCCGAGCGTCTTCCCCCCGGGAAAAAAAACTTCCATATTTCCACCCCACGATGCCCGGGGAAGGTAGCCCAGGCCCGGGGGAGGCCACCCCCGGGTCCGGGGAACTGCGCCCCCCGCTGGTCGCCCGGGGAATTGCGTCCAAAAGGTGAAAAAAATACTTTGAAAATACTTTGAAATTCCTTACCCACTCGAGCCCGGGATTCATGCCCAGGGCTGTGGAAGTGTCCCTGGGCACGTCCGAGCGTCTTCCCCCCCCGGGAAAAACAAGTTCCAGATTTTCACCCCACGCTGCCCGGGGGAGGTAGCCCGGGCCTGGGGGAGGTCACCCCCGGGTCCGGGGGACTGCGCCCCGTGCTGGACACCCGGAGAAATGCATCCAAAAGGAGAAAAAAACACTGAAAACAGTTTGAAATGGTTCACCCACTCTTCCCCGGGATTCATGCCCAGGGCTGTGGAAGTGTCCCTGGGCACGTCCGAGCGTCTTCCCCCCGGAAAAAAAAAAGTTCCATATTTCCACCCCACGATGCCCGGGGAAGGTAGCCCGGGCCCGGGGGAGTCCATCCCCGGGTCCGGGGAACTGCGCCCCCCGCTGGTCGCCCGGGGAATTGCGTCCAAAAGGTGCAAAAAATACTTTGAAAATAGTTTGAAATCGTTCGCCCACTCTTCCCCGGGATTCATGCCCGGGTCTGTGGAAGTGTCCCTGGGCACGTCCGAGCGTCTTCCCCCCCTGAAAAAAAAAGTTCCATATTTCCACCCCACGATGCCTGGGGAAGGTAGCCCGGGCCCGCGGGAGGTCACCCACGGGTCCGGGGCAATGCGCCCCCCGCAGGACAACCGGGGAAATGCATGCAAAAGGTGAAAAAAACACTTTGAAAATAGTTTCAATCGTTCTCCCACTCTTCCCCGGGATTCATGCCCGGGGCTGTGGAAGTGTCCCTGGGCACGTCCGAGCGTCTTCCCCCCGGGAAAAAAAACTTCCATATTTCCACCCCACGATGCCCGGGGAAGGTAGCCCAGGCCCGGGGGAGGCCACCCCCGGGTCCGGGGAACTGCGCCCCCCGCTGGTCGCCCGGGGAATTGCGTCCAAAAGGTGAAAAAAATACTTTGAAAATACTTTGAAATTCCTTACCCACTCGAGCCCGGGATTCATGCCCAGGGCTGTGGAAGTGTCCCTGGGCACGTCCGAGCGTCTTCCCCCCCCGGGAAAAACAAGTTCCAGATTTTCACCCCACGCTGCCCGGGGGAGGTAGCCCGGGCCTGGGGGAGGTCACCCCCGGGTCCGGGGGACTGCGCCCCGTGCTGGACACCCGGAGAAATGCATCCAAAAGGAGAAAAAAACACTGAAAACAGTTTGAAATGGTTCACCCACTCTTCCCCGGGATTCATGCCCAGGGCTGTGGAAGTGTCCCTGGGCACGTCCGAGCGTCTTCCCCCCGGAAAAAAAAAAGTTCCATATTTCCACCCCACGATGCCCGGGGAAGGTAGCCCGGGCCCGGGGGAGTCCATCCCCGGGTCCGGGGAACTGCGCCCCCCGCTGGTCGCCCGGGGAATTGCGTCCAAAAGGTGCAAAAAATACTTTGAAAATAGTTTGAAATCGTTCGCCCACTCTTCCCCGGGATTCATGCCCGGGTCTGTGGAAGTGTCCCTGGGCACGTCCGAGCGTCTTCCCCCCGGGAAAAAAAACTTCCATATTTCCACCCCACGATGCCCGGGGAAGGTAGCCCAGGCCCGGGGGAGGCCACCCCCGGGTCCGGGGAACTGCGCCCCCCGCTGGTCGCCCGGGGAATTGCGTCCAAAAGGTGAAAAAAATACTTTGAAAATACTTTGAAATTCCTTACCCACTCGAGCCCGGGATTCATGCCCAGGGCTGTGGAAGTGTCCCTGGGCACGTCCGAGCGTCTTCCCCCCCCGGGAAAAACAAGTTCCAGATTTTCACCCCACGCTGCCCGGGGGAGGTAGCCCGGGCCTGGGGGAGGTCACCCCCGGGTCCGGGGGACTGCGCCCCGTGCTGGACACCCGGAGAAATGCATCCAAAAGGAGAAAAAAACACTGAAAACAGTTTGAAATGGTTCACCCACTCTTCCCCGGGATTCATGCCCAGGGCTGTGGAAGTGTCCCTGGGCACGTCCGAGCGTCTTCCCCCCGGAAAAAAAAAAGTTCCATATTTCCACCCCACGATGCCCGGGGAAGGTAGCCCGGGCCCGGGGGAGTCCATCCCCGGGTCCGGGGAACTGCGCCCCCCGCTGGTCGCCCGGGGAATTGCGTCCAAAAGGTGCAAAAAATACTTTGAAAATAGTTTGAAATCGTTCGCCCACTCTTCCCCGGGATTCATGCCCGGGTCTGTGGAAGTGTCCCTGGGCACGTCCGAGCGTCTTCCCCCCCTGAAAAAAAAAGTTCCATATTTCCACCCCACGATGCCTGGGGAAGGTAGCCCGGGCCCGCGGGAGGTCACCCACGGGTCCGGGGCAATGCGCCCCCCGCAGGACAACCGGGGAAATGCATGCAAAAGGTGAAAAAAACACTTTGAAAATAGTTTCAATCGTTCTCCCACTCTTCCCCGGGATTCATGCCCGGGGCTGTGGAAGTGTCCCTGGGCACGTCCGAGCGTCTTCCCCCCGGGAAAAAAAACTTCCATATTTCCACCCCACGATGCCCGGGGAAGGTAGCCCAGGCCCGGGGGAGGCCACCCCCGGGTCCGGGGAACTGCGCCCCCCGCTGGTCGCCCGGGGAATTGCGTCCAAAAGGTGAAAAAAATACTTTGAAAATACTTTGAAATTCCTTACCCACTCGAGCCCGGGATTCATGCCCAGGGCTGTGGAAGTGTCCCTGGGCACGTCCGAGCGTCTTCCCCCCCCGGGAAAAACAAGTTCCAGATTTTCACCCCACGCTGCCCGGGGGAGGTAGCCCGGGCCTGGGGGAGGTCACCCCCGGGTCCGGGGGACTGCGCCCCGTGCTGGACACCCGGAGAAATGCATCCAAAAGGAGAAAAAAACACTGAAAACAGTTTGAAATGGTTCACCCACTCTTCCCCGGGATTCATGCCCAGGGCTGTGGAAGTGTCCCTGGGCACGTCCGAGCGTCTTCCCCCCGGAAAAAAAAAAGTTCCATATTTCCACCCCACGATGCCCGGGGAAGGTAGCCCGGGCCCGGGGGAGTCCATCCCCGGGTCCGGGGAACTGCGCCCCCCGCTGGTCGCCCGGGGAATTGCGTCCAAAAGGTGCAAAAAATACTTTGAAAATAGTTTGAAATCGTTCGCCCACTCTTCCCCGGGATTCATGCCCGGGTCTGTGGAAGTGTCCCTGGGCACGTCCGAGCGTCTTCCCCCCCTGAAAAAAAAAGTTCCATATTTCCACCCCACGATGCCTGGGGAAGGTAGCCCGGGCCCGCGGGAGGTCACCCACGGGTCCGGGGCAATGCGCCCCCCGCAGGACAACCGGGGAAATGCATGCAAAAGGTGAAAAAAACACTTTGAAAATAGTTTCAATCGTTCTCCCACTCTTCCCCGGGATTCATGCCCGGGGCTGTGGAAGTGTCCCTGGGCACGTCCGAGCGTCTTCCCCCCGGGAAAAAAAACTTCCATATTTCCACCCCACGATGCCCGGGGAAGGTAGCCCAGGCCCGGGGGAGGCCACCCCCGGGTCCGGGGAACTGCGCCCCCCGCTGGTCGCCCGGGGAATTGCGTCCAAAAGGTGAAAAAAATACTTTGAAAATACTTTGAAATTCCTTACCCACTCGAGCCCGGGATTCATGCCCAGGGCTGTGGAAGTGTCCCTGGGCACGTCCGAGCGTCTTCCCCCCCCGGGAAAAACAAGTTCCAGATTTTCACCCCACGCTGCCCGGGGGAGGTAGCCCGGGCCTGGGGGAGGTCACCCCCGGGTCCGGGGGACTGCGCCCCGTGCTGGACACCCGGAGAAATGCATCCAAAAGGAGAAAAAAACACTGAAAACAGTTTGAAATGGTTCACCCACTCTTCCCCGGGATTCATGCCCAGGGCTGTGGAAGTGTCCCTGGGCACGTCCGAGCGTCTTCCCCCCGGAAAAAAAAAAGTTCCATATTTCCACCCCACGATGCCCGGGGAAGGTAGCCCGGGCCCGGGGGAGTCCATCCCCGGGTCCGGGGAACTGCGCCCCCCGCTGGTCGCCCGGGGAATTGCGTCCAAAAGGTGCAAAAAATACTTTGACAATACTTTGAAATTCCTCACCCACTCGAGCCCGGGATTCATGCCCAGGGCTGTGGAAGTGTCCCTGGGCACGTCCGAGCGTCTTCCCCCCCCGGGAAAAACAAGTTCCAGATTTTCACCCCACGCTGCCCGGGGGAGGTAGCCCGGGCCTGGGGGAGGTCACCCCCGGGTCCGGGGGACTGCGCCCCGTGCTGGACACCCGGAGAAATGCATCCAAAAGGTGAAAAAAACACTGAAAACAGTTTGAAATGGTTCACCCACTCTTCCCCGGGAATCATGCCCAGGGCTGTGGAAGTGTCCCTGGGCACGTCCGAGCGTCTTCCCCCCGGAAAAAAAAAACTTCCATATTTCCACCCCACGATGCCCGGGGAAGGTAGCCCGGGCCCGGGGGAGGCCACTCCCGGGTCCGGGGACATGTGCCCCCCGCTGGTCGCCCGGGGAATTGCGTCCAAAAGGTGAAAAAAATACTTTGAAAATACTTTGAAATTCCTTACCCACTCGAGCCCGGGATTCATGCCCAGGGCTGTGGAAGTGTCCCTGGGCACGTCCGAGCGTCTTCCCCCCCCGGGAAAAACAAGTTCCAGATTTTCACCCCACGCTGCCCGGGGGAGGTAGCCCGGGCCTGGGGGAGGTCACCCCCGGGTCCGGGGGACTGCGCCCCGTGCTGGACACCCGGAGAAATGCATCCAAAAGGAGAAAAAAACACTGAAAACAGTTTGAAATGGTTCACCCACTCTTCCCCGGGATTCATGCCCAGGGCTGTGGAAGTGTCCCTGGGCACGTCCGAGCGTCTTCCCCCCGGAAAAAAAAAAGTTCCATATTTCCACCCCACGATGCCCGGGGAAGGTAGCCCGGGCCCGGGGGAGTCCATCCCCGGGTCCGGGGAACTGCGCCCCCCGCTGGTCGCCCGGGGAATTGCGTCCAAAAGGTGCAAAAAATACTTTGAAAATAGTTTGAAATCGTTCGCCCACTCTTCCCCGGGATTCATGCCCGGGTCTGTGGAAGTGTCCCTGGGCACGTCCGAGCGTCTTCCCCCCCTGAAAAAAAAAGTTCCATATTTCCACCCCACGATGCCTGGGGAAGGTAGCCCGGGCCCGCGGGAGGTCACCCACGGGTCCGGGGCAATGCGCCCCCCGCAGGACAACCGGGGAAATGCATGCAAAAGGTGAAAAAAACACTTTGAAAATAGTTTCAATCGTTCTCCCACTCTTCCCCGGGATTCATGCCCGGGGCTGTGGAAGTGTCCCTGGGCACGTCCGAGCGTCTTCCCCCCGGGAAAAAAAACTTCCATATTTCCACCCCACGATGCCCGGGGAAGGTAGCCCAGGCCCGGGGGAGGCCACCCCCGGGTCCGGGGAACTGCGCCCCCCGCTGGTCGCCCGGGGAATTGCGTCCAAAAGGTGAAAAAAATACTTTGAAAATACTTTGAAATTCCTTACCCACTCGAGCCCGGGATTCATGCCCAGGGCTGTGGAAGTGTCCCTGGGCACGTCCGAGCGTCTTCCCCCCCCGGGAAAAACAAGTTCCAGATTTTCACCCCACGCTGCCCGGGGGAGGTAGCCCGGGCCTGGGGGAGGTCACCCCCGGGTCCGGGGGACTGCGCCCCGTGCTGGACACCCGGAGAAATGCATCCAAAAGGAGAAAAAAACACTGAAAACAGTTTGAAATGGTTCACCCACTCTTCCCCGGGATTCATGCCCAGGGCTGTGGAAGTGTCCCTGGGCACGTCCGAGCGTCTTCCCCCCGGAAAAAAAAAAGTTCCATATTTCCACCCCACGATGCCCGGGGAAGGTAGCCCGGGCCCGGGGGAGTCCATCCCCGGGTCCGGGGAACTGCGCCCCCCGCTGGTCGCCCGGGGAATTGCGTCCAAAAGGTGCAAAAAATACTTTGAAAATAGTTTGAAATCGTTCGCCCACTCTTCCCCGGGATTCATGCCCGGGTCTGTGGAAGTGTCCCTGGGCACGTCCGAGCGTCTTCCCCCCCTGAAAAAAAAAGTTCCATATTTCCACCCCACGATGCCTGGGGAAGGTAGCCCGGGCCCGCGGGAGGTCACCCACGGGTCCGGGGCAATGCGCCCCCCGCAGGACAACCGGGGAAATGCATGCAAAAGGTGAAAAAAACACTTTGAAAATAGTTTCAATCGTTCTCCCACTCTTCCCCGGGATTCATGCCCGGGGCTGTGGAAGTGTCCCTGGGCACGTCCGAGCGTCTTCCCCCCGGGAAAAAAAACTTCCATATTTCCACCCCACGATGCCCGGGGAAGGTAGCCCAGGCCCGGGGGAGGCCACCCCCGGGTCCGGGGAACTGCGCCCCCCGCTGGTCGCCCGGGGAATTGCGTCCAAAAGGTGAAAAAAATACTTTGAAAATACTTTGAAATTCCTTACCCACTCGAGCCCGGGATTCATGCCCAGGGCTGTGGAAGTGTCCCTGGGCACGTCCGAGCGTCTTCCCCCCCCGGGAAAAACAAGTTCCAGATTTTCACCCCACGCTGCCCGGGGGAGGTAGCCCGGGCCTGGGGGAGGTCACCCCCGGGTCCGGGGGACTGCGCCCCGTGCTGGACACCCGGAGAAATGCATCCAAAAGGAGAAAAAAACACTGAAAACAGTTTGAAATGGTTCACCCACTCTTCCCCGGGATTCATGCCCAGGGCTGTGGAAGTGTCCCTGGGCACGTCCGAGCGTCTTCCCCCCGGGAAAAAAAACTTCCATATTTCCACCCCACGATGCCCGGGGAAGGTAGCCCAGGCCCGGGGGAGGCCACCCCCGGGTCCGGGGAACTGCGCCCCCCGCTGGTCGCCCGGGGAATTGCGTCCAAAAGGTGAAAAAAATACTTTGAAAATACTTTGAAATTCCTTACCCACTCGAGCCCGGGATTCATGCCCAGGGCTGTGGAAGTGTCCCTGGGCACGTCCGAGCGTCTTCCCCCCCCGGGAAAAACAAGTTCCAGATTTTCACCCCACGCTGCCCGGGGGAGGTAGCCCGGGCCTGGGGGAGGTCACCCCCGGGTCCGGGGGACTGCGCCCCGTGCTGGACACCCGGAGAAATGCATCCAAAAGGAGAAAAAAACACTGAAAACAGTTTGAAATGGTTCACCCACTCTTCCCCGGGATTCATGCCCAGGGCTGTGGAAGTGTCCCTGGGCACGTCCGAGCGTCTTCCCCCCGGAAAAAAAAAAGTTCCATATTTCCACCCCACGATGCCCGGGGAAGGTAGCCCGGGCCCGGGGGAGTCCATCCCCGGGTCCGGGGAACTGCGCCCCCCGCTGGTCGCCCGGGGAATTGCGTCCAAAAGGTGCAAAAAATACTTTGAAAATAGTTTGAAATCGTTCGCCCACTCTTCCCCGGGATTCATGCCCGGGTCTGTGGAAGTGTCCCTGGGCACGTCCGAGCGTCTTCCCCCCCTGAAAAAAAAAGTTCCATATTTCCACCCCACGATGCCTGGGGAAGGTAGCCCGGGCCCGCGGGAGGTCACCCACGGGTCCGGGGCAATGCGCCCCCCGCAGGACAACCGGGGAAATGCATGCAAAAGGTGAAAAAAACACTTTGAAAATAGTTTCAATCGTTCTCCCACTCTTCCCCGGGATTCATGCCCGGGGCTGTGGAAGTGTCCCTGGGCACGTCCGAGCGTCTTCCCCCCGGGAAAAAAAACTTCCATATTTCCACCCCACGATGCCCGGGGAAGGTAGCCCAGGCCCGGGGGAGGCCACCCCCGGGTCCGGGGAACTGCGCCCCCCGCTGGTCGCCCGGGGAATTGCGTCCAAAAGGTGAAAAAAATACTTTGAAAATACTTTGAAATTCCTTACCCACTCGAGCCCGGGATTCATGCCCAGGGCTGTGGAAGTGTCCCTGGGCACGTCCGAGCGTCTTCCCCCCCCGGGAAAAACAAGTTCCAGATTTTCACCCCACGCTGCCCGGGGGAGGTAGCCCGGGCCTGGGGGAGGTCACCCCCGGGTCCGGGGGACTGCGCCCCGTGCTGGACACCCGGAGAAATGCATCCAAAAGGAGAAAAAAACACTGAAAACAGTTTGAAATGGTTCACCCACTCTTCCCCGGGATTCATGCCCAGGGCTGTGGAAGTGTCCCTGGGCACGTCCGAGCGTCTTCCCCCCGGAAAAAAAAAAGTTCCATATTTCCACCCCACGATGCCCGGGGAAGGTAGCCCGGGCCCGGGGGAGTCCATCCCCGGGTCCGGGGAACTGCGCCCCCCGCTGGTCGCCCGGGGAATTGCGTCCAAAAGGTGCAAAAAATACTTTGAAAATAGTTTGAAATCGTTCGCCCACTCTTCCCCGGGATTCATGCCCGGGTCTGTGGAAGTGTCCCTGGGCACGTCCGAGCGTCTTCCCCCCCTGAAAAAAAAAGTTCCATATTTCCACCCCACGATGCCTGGGGAAGGTAGCCCGGGCCCGCGGGAGGTCACCCACGGGTCCGGGGCAATGCGCCCCCCGCAGGACAACCGGGGAAATGCATGCAAAAGGTGAAAAAAACACTTTGAAAATAGTTTCAATCGTTCTCCCACTCTTCCCCGGGATTCATGCCCGGGGCTGTGGAAGTGTCCCTGGGCACGTCCGAGCGTCTTCCCCCCGGGAAAAAAAACTTCCATATTTCCACCCCACGATGCCCGGGGAAGGTAGCCCAGGCCCGGGGGAGGCCACCCCCGGGTCCGGGGAACTGCGCCCCCCGCTGGTCGCCCGGGGAATTGCGTCCAAAAGGTGAAAAAAATACTTTGAAAATACTTTGAAATTCCTTACCCACTCGAGCCCGGGATTCATGCCCAGGGCTGTGGAAGTGTCCCTGGGCACGTCCGAGCGTCTTCCCCCCCCGGGAAAAACAAGTTCCAGATTTTCACCCCACGCTGCCCGGGGGAGGTAGCCCGGGCCTGGGGGAGGTCACCCCCGGGTCCGGGGGACTGCGCCCCGTGCTGGACACCCGGAGAAATGCATCCAAAAGGAGAAAAAAACACTGAAAACAGTTTGAAATGGTTCACCCACTCTTCCCCGGGATTCATGCCCAGGGCTGTGGAAGTGTCCCTGGGCACGTCCGAGCGTCTTCCCCCCGGAAAAAAAAAAGTTCCATATTTCCACCCCACGATGCCCGGGGAAGGTAGCCCGGGCCCGGGGGAGTCCATCCCCGGGTCCGGGGAACTGCGCCCCCCGCTGGTCGCCCGGGGAATTGCGTCCAAAAGGTGCAAAAAATACTTTGACAATACTTTGAAATTCCTCACCCACTCGAGCCCGGGATTCATGCCCAGGGCTGTGGAAGTGTCCCTGGGCACGTCCGAGCGTCTTCCCCCCCCGGGAAAAACAAGTTCCAGATTTTCACCCCACGCTGCCCGGGGGAGGTAGCCCGGGCCTGGGGGAGGTCACCCCCGGGTCCGGGGGACTGCGCCCCGTGCTGGACACCCGGAGAAATGCATCCAAAAGGTGAAAAAAACACTGAAAACAGTTTGAAATGGTTCACCCACTCTTCCCCGGGAATCATGCCCAGGGCTGTGGAAGTGTCCCTGGGCACGTCCGAGCGTCTTCCCCCCGGAAAAAAAAAACTTCCATATTTCCACCCCACGATGCCCGGGGAAGGTAGCCCGGGCCCGGGGGAGGCCACTCCCGGGTCCGGGGACATGTGCCCCCCGCTGGTCGCCCGGGGAATTGCGTCCAAAAGGTGAAAAAAATACTTTGAAAATACTTTGAAATTCCTTACCCACTCGAGCCCGGGATTCATGCCCAGGGCTGTGGAAGTGTCCCTGGGCACGTCCGAGCGTCTTCCCCCCCCGGGAAAAACAAGTTCCAGATTTTCACCCCACGCTGCCCGGGGGAGGTAGCCCGGGCCTGGGGGAGGTCACCCCCGGGTCCGGGGGACTGCGCCCCGTGCTGGACACCCGGAGAAATGCATCCAAAAGGAGAAAAAAACACTGAAAACAGTTTGAAATGGTTCACCCACTCTTCCCCGGGATTCATGCCCAGGGCTGTGGAAGTGTCCCTGGGCACGTCCGAGCGTCTTCCCCCCGGAAAAAAAAAAGTTCCATATTTCCACCCCACGATGCCCGGGGAAGGTAGCCCGGGCCCGGGGGAGTCCATCCCCGGGTCCGGGGAACTGCGCCCCCCGCTGGTCGCCCGGGGAATTGCGTCCAAAAGGTGCAAAAAATACTTTGAAAATAGTTTGAAATCGTTCGCCCACTCTTCCCCGGGATTCATGCCCGGGTCTGTGGAAGTGTCCCTGGGCACGTCCGAGCGTCTTCCCCCCCTGAAAAAAAAAGTTCCATATTTCCACCCCACGATGCCTGGGGAAGGTAGCCCGGGCCCGCGGGAGGTCACCCACGGGTCCGGGGCAATGCGCCCCCCGCAGGACAACCGGGGAAATGCATGCAAAAGGTGAAAAAAACACTTTGAAAATAGTTTCAATCGTTCTCCCACTCTTCCCCGGGATTCATGCCCGGGGCTGTGGAAGTGTCCCTGGGCACGTCCGAGCGTCTTCCCCCCGGGAAAAAAAACTTCCATATTTCCACCCCACGATGCCCGGGGAAGGTAGCCCAGGCCCGGGGGAGGCCACCCCCGGGTCCGGGGAACTGCGCCCCCCGCTGGTCGCCCGGGGAATTGCGTCCAAAAGGTGAAAAAAATACTTTGAAAATACTTTGAAATTCCTTACCCACTCGAGCCCGGGATTCATGCCCAGGGCTGTGGAAGTGTCCCTGGGCACGTCCGAGCGTCTTCCCCCCCCGGGAAAAACAAGTTCCAGATTTTCACCCCACGCTGCCCGGGGGAGGTAGCCCGGGCCTGGGGGAGGTCACCCCCGGGTCCGGGGGACTGCGCCCCGTGCTGGACACCCGGAGAAATGCATCCAAAAGGAGAAAAAAACACTGAAAACAGTTTGAAATGGTTCACCCACTCTTCCCCGGGATTCATGCCCAGGGCTGTGGAAGTGTCCCTGGGCACGTCCGAGCGTCTTCCCCCCGGAAAAAAAAAAGTTCCATATTTCCACCCCACGATGCCCGGGGAAGGTAGCCCGGGCCCGGGGGAGTCCATCCCCGGGTCCGGGGAACTGCGCCCCCCGCTGGTCGCCCGGGGAATTGCGTCCAAAAGGTGCAAAAAATACTTTGAAAATAGTTTGAAATCGTTCGCCCACTCTTCCCCGGGATTCATGCCCGGGTCTGTGGAAGTGTCCCTGGGCACGTCCGAGCGTCTTCCCCCCCTGAAAAAAAAAGTTCCATATTTCCACCCCACGATGCCTGGGGAAGGTAGCCCGGGCCCGCGGGAGGTCACCCACGGGTCCGGGGCAATGCGCCCCCCGCAGGACAACCGGGGAAATGCATGCAAAAGGTGAAAAAAACACTTTGAAAATAGTTTCAATCGTTCTCCCACTCTTCCCCGGGATTCATGCCCGGGGCTGTGGAAGTGTCCCTGGGCACGTCCGAGCGTCTTCCCCCCGGGAAAAAAAACTTCCATATTTCCACCCCACGATGCCCGGGGAAGGTAGCCCAGGCCCGGGGGAGGCCACCCCCGGGTCCGGGGAACTGCGCCCCCCGCTGGTCGCCCGGGGAATTGCGTCCAAAAGGTGAAAAAAATACTTTGAAAATACTTTGAAATTCCTTACCCACTCGAGCCCGGGATTCATGCCCAGGGCTGTGGAAGTGTCCCTGGGCACGTCCGAGCGTCTTCCCCCCCCGGGAAAAACAAGTTCCAGATTTTCACCCCACGCTGCCCGGGGGAGGTAGCCCGGGCCTGGGGGAGGTCACCCCCGGGTCCGGGGGACTGCGCCCCGTGCTGGACACCCGGAGAAATGCATCCAAAAGGAGAAAAAAACACTGAAAACAGTTTGAAATGGTTCACCCACTCTTCCCCGGGATTCATGCCCAGGGCTGTGGAAGTGTCCCTGGGCACGTCCGAGCGTCTTCCCCCCGGGAAAAAAAACTTCCATATTTCCACCCCACGATGCCCGGGGAAGGTAGCCCAGGCCCGGGGGAGGCCACCCCCGGGTCCGGGGAACTGCGCCCCCCGCTGGTCGCCCGGGGAATTGCGTCCAAAAGGTGAAAAAAATACTTTGAAAATACTTTGAAATTCCTTACCCACTCGAGCCCGGGATTCATGCCCAGGGCTGTGGAAGTGTCCCTGGGCACGTCCGAGCGTCTTCCCCCCCCGGGAAAAACAAGTTCCAGATTTTCACCCCACGCTGCCCGGGGGAGGTAGCCCGGGCCTGGGGGAGGTCACCCCCGGGTCCGGGGGACTGCGCCCCGTGCTGGACACCCGGAGAAATGCATCCAAAAGGAGAAAAAAACACTGAAAACAGTTTGAAATGGTTCACCCACTCTTCCCCGGGATTCATGCCCAGGGCTGTGGAAGTGTCCCTGGGCACGTCCGAGCGTCTTCCCCCCGGAAAAAAAAAAGTTCCATATTTCCACCCCACGATGCCCGGGGAAGGTAGCCCGGGCCCGGGGGAGTCCATCCCCGGGTCCGGGGAACTGCGCCCCCCGCTGGTCGCCCGGGGAATTGCGTCCAAAAGGTGCAAAAAATACTTTGAAAATAGTTTGAAATCGTTCGCCCACTCTTCCCCGGGATTCATGCCCGGGTCTGTGGAAGTGTCCCTGGGCACGTCCGAGCGTCTTCCCCCCCTGAAAAAAAAAGTTCCATATTTCCACCCCACGATGCCTGGGGAAGGTAGCCCGGGCCCGCGGGAGGTCACCCACGGGTCCGGGGCAATGCGCCCCCCGCAGGACAACCGGGGAAATGCATGCAAAAGGTGAAAAAAACACTTTGAAAATAGTTTCAATCGTTCTCCCACTCTTCCCCGGGATTCATGCCCGGGGCTGTGGAAGTGTCCCTGGGCACGTCCGAGCGTCTTCCCCCCGGGAAAAAAAACTTCCATATTTCCACCCCACGATGCCCGGGGAAGGTAGCCCAGGCCCGGGGGAGGCCACCCCCGGGTCCGGGGAACTGCGCCCCCCGCTGGTCGCCCGGGGAATTGCGTCCAAAAGGTGAAAAAAATACTTTGAAAATACTTTGAAATTCCTTACCCACTCGAGCCCGGGATTCATGCCCAGGGCTGTGGAAGTGTCCCTGGGCACGTCCGAGCGTCTTCCCCCCCCGGGAAAAACAAGTTCCAGATTTTCACCCCACGCTGCCCGGGGGAGGTAGCCCGGGCCTGGGGGAGGTCACCCCCGGGTCCGGGGGACTGCGCCCCGTGCTGGACACCCGGAGAAATGCATCCAAAAGGAGAAAAAAACACTGAAAACAGTTTGAAATGGTTCACCCACTCTTCCCCGGGATTCATGCCCAGGGCTGTGGAAGTGTCCCTGGGCACGTCCGAGCGTCTTCCCCCCGGAAAAAAAAAAGTTCCATATTTCCACCCCACGATGCCCGGGGAAGGTAGCCCGGGCCCGGGGGAGTCCATCCCCGGGTCCGGGGAACTGCGCCCCCCGCTGGTCGCCCGGGGAATTGCGTCCAAAAGGTGCAAAAAATACTTTGAAAATAGTTTGAAATCGTTCGCCCACTCTTCCCCGGGATTCATGCCCGGGTCTGTGGAAGTGTCCCTGGGCACGTCCGAGCGTCTTCCCCCCCTGAAAAAAAAAGTTCCATATTTCCACCCCACGATGCCTGGGGAAGGTAGCCCGGGCCCGCGGGAGGTCACCCACGGGTCCGGGGCAATGCGCCCCCCGCAGGACAACCGGGGAAATGCATGCAAAAGGTGAAAAAAACACTTTGAAAATAGTTTCAATCGTTCTCCCACTCTTCCCCGGGATTCATGCCCGGGGCTGTGGAAGTGTCCCTGGGCACGTCCGAGCGTCTTCCCCCCGGGAAAAAAAACTTCCATATTTCCACCCCACGATGCCCGGGGAAGGTAGCCCAGGCCCGGGGGAGGCCACCCCCGGGTCCGGGGAACTGCGCCCCCCGCTGGTCGCCCGGGGAATTGCGTCCAAAAGGTGAAAAAAATACTTTGAAAATACTTTGAAATTCCTTACCCACTCGAGCCCGGGATTCATGCCCAGGGCTGTGGAAGTGTCCCTGGGCACGTCCGAGCGTCTTCCCCCCCCGGGAAAAACAAGTTCCAGATTTTCACCCCACGCTGCCCGGGGGAGGTAGCCCGGGCCTGGGGGAGGTCACCCCCGGGTCCGGGGGACTGCGCCCCGTGCTGGACACCCGGAGAAATGCATCCAAAAGGAGAAAAAAACACTGAAAACAGTTTGAAATGGTTCACCCACTCTTCCCCGGGATTCATGCCCAGGGCTGTGGAAGTGTCCCTGGGCACGTCCGAGCGTCTTCCCCCCGGAAAAAAAAAAGTTCCATATTTCCACCCCACGATGCCCGGGGAAGGTAGCCCGGGCCCGGGGGAGTCCATCCCCGGGTCCGGGGAACTGCGCCCCCCGCTGGTCGCCCGGGGAATTGCGTCCAAAAGGTGCAAAAAATACTTTGACAATACTTTGAAATTCCTCACCCACTCGAGCCCGGGATTCATGCCCAGGGCTGTGGAAGTGTCCCTGGGCACGTCCGAGCGTCTTCCCCCCCCGGGAAAAACAAGTTCCAGATTTTCACCCCACGCTGCCCGGGGGAGGTAGCCCGGGCCTGGGGGAGGTCACCCCCGGGTCCGGGGGACTGCGCCCCGTGCTGGACACCCGGAGAAATGCATCCAAAAGGTGAAAAAAACACTGAAAACAGTTTGAAATGGTTCACCCACTCTTCCCCGGGAATCATGCCCAGGGCTGTGGAAGTGTCCCTGGGCACGTCCGAGCGTCTTCCCCCCGGAAAAAAAAAACTTCCATATTTCCACCCCACGATGCCCGGGGAAGGTAGCCCGGGCCCGGGGGAGGCCACTCCCGGGTCCGGGGACATGTGCCCCCCGCTGGCCGACCCGAGAATTGCACAGAAAGGGTGAAAAAAGCACTTAGAAAATATCTTGAAACCGTTCACCCACTCTTCCCCGGGATTCATGCCCAGGGCTGTGGAAGTGTCCCTGGGCAGGCTGAAGCTTCTGCCCCCCGGAAAAAAAAAACTTCCATATTTCCACCCCCCGCTACCCAGGGAAGGTAGCCCAGGCCCGGGGAAGGTCACCCCCGGGTCCGGGGCACTGCGCCCCCCGCAGGACACCCGGAGAATTGCATCCAAAAGGTGAAAAAAGCACTTAGAAAATACTTCAAAATTCCTCACCCACTCAAGCCCGGGATTCATGCCCAGGGCTGTGGAAGTGTCCCCGGGCAAGCCGAAGCTTCTGCCCCCCTGAAAAAAAAAACTTCCATATTTCCACCCCACGCTACCCAGGGAAGGTAGCCCGGGCCTGGGGGAGGTCACCCCTGGGTCCGGGGCACCGCTGGCCACCCGGAGAAATGGAGTCAAGCCGTGAGAAAAAAAGCACTTTGAATTGAGAAATGGAGTCAAGCCGTAAAAATGCACTTTGAAAATACTTTGATTCCTCTCACCCACTCTTCCCCAGGATTCATGCCCAGGGCTGTGGAAGTGTCCCCGGGCATGAAGAAGCGTCTTTTCCCCCTGAAAAAAAAAACTTCCATATTTCCACCCCACGCTACCCAGGGAAGGTAGCCCGGGCCAGGGGGACGTCGTCCCGGGGTCCGGGGACATGTGCCCCCCGCTGGCCGACCCGAGAATTGCACAGAAAGGGTGAAAAAAGCACTTTGAAAATACTTTGATTCCTCACCCACTCTTCCCCGGGATTCATGCCCGGGCCTATGGAAGTGTCCCCGGGCATGAAGAAGCGTCTTTTCCCCCTGAAAAAAAAAACTTCCATATTTCCACCCCACGCTGCCCGGGGGAGGTAGCCCAGGCCCGGGGGAGGTCACCCCCGGGTCCGGGGCACTGCGTCCCCCGCAGGACAACCGGGGAATTGCGTCCAAAAGGTGAAAAAAATACTTTGAAAATAGTTTGAAATCGTTCGCCCACTCTTCCCCGGGATTCATGCCCAGGGCTGTGGAAGTGTCCCTGGGCACGTCCGAGCGTCTTCCCCCCCCGGGAAAAACAAGTTCCAGATTTTCACCCCACGCTGCCCGGGGGAGGTAGCCCGGGCCTGGTTGAGGTCACCCCCGGGTCCGGGGGACTGCGCCCCGTGCTGGACACCCGGAGAAATGCATCCAAAAGGTGAAAAAAAACACTGAAAACAGTTTGAAACTGTTCACCCACTCTTCCCCGGGATTCATGCCCAGGGCTGTGGAAGTGTCCCCGGGCAAGATGAAGCTTATGCCCCCCTGAAAAAAAAAACTTCCATATTTCCACCCCCCGCTACCCAGGGAAGGTAGCCCGGGCCCGGGGGAGGTCACCCCCGGGTCCGGGGCACTGCGCCCCCCGCAGGACACCCGGAGAATTGCATCCAAAAGGTGAAAAAAGCACTTAGAAAATATCTTGAAATCGTTCACCCACTCTTCCCCGGGATTCATGCCCAGGGCTGTGGAAGTGTCCCTGGGCAGGCTGAAGCTTCTGCCCCCCCGGGAAAAAAAAACTTCCATATTTCCACCCCACGCTACCCAGGGAAGGTAGCCCAGGCCCGGGGGAGGTCACCCCCGGGTCCGGGGCACTGCGCCACCCGCAGGACACCCGGGGAATTGCATCCAAAAGGTGAAAAAAGCACTTAGAAAATATCTTGAAATCGTTCACCCACTCTTCCCCGGGATTCATGCCCAGGGCTGTGGAAGTGTCCCTGGGCACGTTCGAGCGTCCTCCCCCCTGAAAAAAAAACTTCCATATTTCCACCCCCCGCTACCCAGGGAAGGTAGCCCAGGCCCGGGGGAGGTCACCCCCGGGTCCGGGGCACTGCGCCACCCGCAGGACACCCGGGGAATTGCATCCAAAAGGTGAAAAAAGCACTTAGAAAATATCTTGAAATCGTTCACCCACTCTTCCCCGGGATTCATGCCCAGGGCTGTGGAAGTGTCCCTGGGCACGTTCGAGCGTCCTCCCCCCTGAAAAAAAAACTTCCATATTTCCACCCCCCGCTACCCAGGGAAGGTAGCCCAGGCCCGGGGGAGGTCATCCCCGGGTCTGGGGACCGGCGTCCCCCGCAGGACAACCGGGGAATTGCGTCCAAAAGGTGAAAAAAATACTTTGAAAATACTTTGAAATTCCTCACCCACTCGATCCCGGGATTCATGCCCTGGCCTATGGAAGTGTCCCCGGGCATGACAAAGCGTCTTCCCCCCCTGAAATAAAAACTTCCACAAAACCACCCCGCGCTGGCCAGGGAAGGTAGCCCGGGCCAGGGGGACGTCGTCCAGGGGTCCGGGGACATGTGCCCCCCGCTGGCCGACCTGAGAATTGCACAGAAAGGGTGAAAAAAGCACTTTGAATATACTTTGATTCCTCACCCACTCTTCCCCGGGATTCATGCCCGGGCCTATGGAAGTGTCCCCGGGCATGAAGAAGCGTCTTCCCCCCTGAAAAAAAAAGTTCCATATTTCCACCCCACGCTACCCAGGGAAGGTAGCCCGGGCCCGGGGGAGGTCACCCCCGGGTCCGGGGAACTGCGCCACCCGCAGGACACCCGGGGAAATGCGTCCAAAAGGTGATAAAAATACTTTGAAAATAGTTTGAAATCGTTCACCCACTCTTCCCCGGGATTCATGCCCAGGGCTGTGGAAGTGTCCCCGGGCAAGCTGAAGCTTCTTCCCCCCTGAAAAAAAAAAGTTCCATATTTCCTCCCCACGATGCCCGGGGAAGGTAGCCCAGGCCCGGGGGAGGTCACCCCCGGGTCCGGGGCACTGCGCCCCCCGCTGGTCGCCCGGGGAAATGCATCCAAACTGTGAAAAAATACTTTGAAAATAGTTTGAAACAGCTCGCCCACTCTTCCCCGGGATTCATGCCCAGGGCTGTGGAAGTGTCCCTGGGCACGTCCGAGCGTCTTCCCCCCGGGAAAAACAAGTTCCAGATTTTCACCCCCACGCTGCCCGGGGGAGGTAGCCCGGGCCTGGGTGAGGTCACCCCCGGGTCCGGGGGACTGCGCCCCGTGCTGGACA